>NC_047518.2:28567543-28813190 GCF_902827115.2 Pseudochaenichthys georgianus
TACTTTTTAAGTAAGGTGTCGGAAAAAAAAAACGTACTTCTCAGAGCCAAAGGTGACGTCTTCAAATTGATTATTATTTTCCTTTTGATGGGAAGTCCAAAATCTAAAGATATTCATTTCAAAGTGATAAAAAGTGGCCAATGTTTGTAATTTTTGATGATTGATGGATGAATTGATACCTAAAGCGTGGACCGTTCTCTATCAATCAACCAATAACTACTGAAATATTCTTCTTCTCTACCAGAGTATGCATTAGTCCCCCTTCTGATGCTTTGGTTTCTTCCAGCAGTCCAAAAACATGTGTTTTGGGTAAACTGGAAACTGCATTTAGATGTGAATGTGGGCGTCCTGTTTAGGATGCCCTTTCATGCTGGGATAGACTCCAGAGTCCGCCACCTTGCTGTGGAAGAAATGTCTTTTACATGTTGATGGATGGCTCAATAATAGTTGTTCCAACTCAATGTTTTTATTGCTTCAGTTTGTTAAGATCATTGTGCGGTAATCCACCTGTGAAGCCTTTGTACAACTCTTAAGGCCCTGACACACCAAGCAGTCACCAGAGGACTCGCCGACGCCGGCTGTTGCGTCGCCGTGTTCTCCTGCGTCTTGGCCATGTGTCGCACGGGAACACACCGCAAAGACTTCAGTGCGTGAGTGGCAATAACTCTCCTTACCAGCAGGCGGCGGGTAGTGTGTATTAGTCATTCAAAAGAGGCAACAACCGGAAGACAGAAGAAGAACAGACCGTGATATAAACAAACAACAAATAGCGTGTGCGTTCCATTTTCACATGTTTCGTGCGGCACTGGAGCTTGATTTGGGTTCTGCCCGCTCTGTATTAATGTCATGTTGACAGGTTATCATCATGTAGGCGTTGATAAAAGCTCATTCTAATGTTGTGTTATGTGTGTATGAAGATTATATATACAGTCTATGGTATGAAGGTGCGAAATAAAGTTTGCATTGCCTATCCTGCTATTTGTGTTTATTCTTTTAATCACACAGCGATAAGAAACAATAACAATGTGCCTACATAACTGTCAGTTGCAGCCCTAGCATTAGTATTGTTTATAGTAACAGCTGACCAACTTATGCAGAAATCCAGGTAATTCCAAAGGGTTCACATACTTTTTCTTGCAACTGTATATATATATATATTAATCCCAACAGGCCACCTTGTTTATGGTTTGATTCAGTTTTAGTAGAATATAAAATACATGAATGAATGATGAAATGAGCACAAAGTGCAGACATACTATAATTATATTGAGGTACTTGAGACTAATCCTGCAACTGTATAGCTCTGCTCCACAACAGTTAGAGAATGAAGAAACCATCACGTATGAAAGGCTACATGTGAAAAGAGGGGGAAAATGGCTTGCATATTTACATTTCAATCTTGAACAATGAACAGCGGTAGACAGTATCTCATTTAGTATCATCATCCTGCGCTTCGCCGGAGGCCTTCGAGTGCTGAGTGTGCTTGGCCTCTCTCCGAGCCGCGGTGCCGGTGTGGTGCAGATGGTGGATTCTGCCAGGCAGGGCTCAGCATCAAAGTGGAAGGACTCCTCGGTGGTGCTGGTCGAGGTTTCACTGCTGGTGCCACCGGGGGTTGATTCTGCAGCCACCGGACGTTCCTTACATTTTTTTAAATAAATTCACAGTTAGTTGGATTTAATACCATGGCTTCTTAAAACTGTTTACTAAGCATTCATAACAAAACAATACCCTGAAATGTGTGTGCCATTAGTTTGGGGTGTGGTCAAGTGTGAGAGGTACATTGTAGACACATTGTGATGCTCTATTCAGATGCTAAAGACATACTTCTAGAAGATTCAGAACACTACAAATATAAGACATATTTTATCATGTATTATTATAGGTTAAGATAAAAGCGTTATTGATCCCATGGTGAATTTCATAAGCTACCCAGCAGTATATCATGTAATTTCAATTAGCTCCTCCTTTACCAGCTGCAACATTAAGGTGATGAGCACATCAATAATTATAACAGAATAATATATATATATTCTGTTATTGTTATATTTAACACTGTAACCACCAAATGAATGAAAATAATGTTTTTGTAAATGAAAGAAGCAAGAAACACTTATTTGTACTCAACAAATAAAATAGTTACCGTGATGGTGAGGTTCGAAGTACTCTCCTTCCTTCTTGTGTAGGGCTCTAAAAATGGCAGCCTGGTTATGATCCACTGCTGTCTGCCGTCCTTTGGTGCTCCTCAACTACCCGAAGGGGCAAGTCTCCTGTACCGGGTGTACTGGGTTCGCAGAGAATCCCACTTCTTCCTCAGCTCTTTCTCTGAAGCACACAAATAAACGATGTAAGCATTGTCGCTAGTTAGCATGTCCAATTCATATCAATATGCAGTGCCAAACTGCACAGCTAGCAACAGCTAGCAACAAGATAACAACAAAACACAAGGTTGAAGTAACTAATTACATTTCACGTAAACGTCACTGTACGCTGGCAAACAATAAAAAGCCAACAGTATCTGCTGAAGAGCTCAATTGATAAAAAATATAATCTTACCCGAGAAACCAAGTTGCGTTTCAATCTCTCGCCAGAGTCCGGTTTTCACTACTCGGTTTGAGTACCTTTTCTCAGTGATGTCGTACAGAGCTGGCCTCTCCTGGATCAAGGTGATGAGCAGGTCTTCGTTTGCATCATTCCAGATCGCCATGATGAGATGAAAATGAATAGCAGTCTGTGTCTGCCTTCTTAAATCGTTTGTTTACGTCCCTCACTTCCGTTTTGCTTCTCATGCACTGATTCGCTAGCTGAACAGCCAATCAGAGTGATTGTTTGGTCCGACTGCCAGACCCGATGCATGTCCGATTCAACATGTTGAATCGGACATGCATCGGGTCAGGCAGTCCAAATAAGGCGTGTCACGGTCGACGGTGCGGGACACACCAAATTGAGTTTGGGCGACAGGACACGCTTCATCTTCCGACTTACGAAAACAGCCGAAATCGGCCAGGTGTGTCAGGGCCTTTAGAGAGATAAAACCCAAGATTTGTATTTTACTTAGCAGTATGCCTCTCTCTCACAGCCACACTAATGAGACACATCATTTTCAAGGCTAATCACATCAGTGGAGTATGCACTTAATTCTTTAAAAAAATGCCTCAAATGAGCGTTTTGATCTTTTCCCAAAGCGTTGGTAATATCTGGCAAGCATCGGGCAAGCATCGGGCAAGCTAACAAACAGGAGGAGAGCAATTAAGGTCAGACCTCCAAACAAATGTTGGTGTGGGCGAAAGCCATATGTGTATATCTGTGTTTAAATACTGATCTGTTTATGTGTTGGAAAGTGTGGGAGTGCATTCATTTTTTCATTTTGAGCCTGACTCCAAGCAGGTGATTTTAAGGCTAAAACAAAGCTTTTCAAAAACACTCTCAGAAACAGATACATTTATAAACAATTGATTCAGCCTTGTAAAGGTTTGCCTCCTTTTATAGATGCATAAAGACTATTTCTCACAGAGAGTTTGATGTTCTAATATCAGTTTCATACGTTTTTATTACATTTGTCAGTGTGAGAATTGTTTTGTTGTAAATACAGCTGTTTCCAACAACACTTTAACGGTGACATGTCATGCTTTTCCGGTTATTACCCGTCCCCTTGTGTGTTATGAAGGTTTTTATGCATGTAAACGGTGTGCAGAGTCAAAACCCTCAAAGTACACCATGTAGGGAGTAAAACTCTAAAACAGAAAATATCTCCCCAAAACGCCTCGTTGGAGATACGTCATTGTCCATTTGATTCTTTCGGGTACATCATGATGTCATGTCGTCCCCGGAACGAAATGGACCAATCCGTGGAGCCGTTACGTTAAGCCCACTCTGATTGGTCCAAGTTGACCAATCCACGGACTTCCTCACACACTCAGTGCATGCAGCTCTGCTGATCTCTCCTCCCTGGCTGCAGGCTGATAACAGACAGTTGGGATCGCGGCGAAATCCTCTCTGCAGACCCATTCTCACAGCGTTTATCAACCTTACTCAATATCAAGCCACACTTATTGTTTTTATTTCGGCTGTGACTTTGTGTGTGCTCAGGGTGAGTTTGGCTATGTTTCGCTGTGTATCGCTAAACAAGGAAACAACACCTCCACGGAGCTTAGCGCGATTCACAACGTCCCGACTGGTCCCGACCAATCGGAGCACACTGGGCTCACAGGGAGGGGGGGGGGGCAAGAGCTGCAGCGAGCCGTTTAGTGGAGAGAGTGAATACACATACTTTACAGAGATGCTGTATGCGAAACCAATGTGAGTTTGGAAAATTGCACAGTCTAAATCTATTCTAGTAGACCTCAACAATGGAATTATGATCAGTGGAAATGGCCATGACATGTGACCTTTAATATAATGTGTTGTTCATATCTTTACTGGACATTTATTTTCTTAGTGAGAAATGGATGCACTTATGGCCTAAAGTTTCCCCAAATTAATTAGTCCTGTTTATGGCACCATCAATCCTACAATGCAAGGTGTAAACATTTTTGAAAACGGTTTAAACTAACCCTATCAGTGAATCCATAAAATGATGATTGATAATTATCCAAAATCTAATTTACCTGCTCACTATAAAGAAAACCCGTGGGTGATTATTCTTTAGAGAGCAGTGAATGAATTAACCAGTGAGTTATTTCAGACACCAGCCAAGATGTAGTTTAAGTCAATCACTCAATGCTGACTCTTAACACAATTAGCTTGAGTTAATGGTGTTGTTTTCATCGCTGTATTAATTTGATCCGCAGCCCCTTCCTCAGCCAGGCAGCGACATTAAGCAGCTACTGTAAGTGTCCATATCTTCTGAATGTCTGTGACTTCATTTTTGTTAGTAAGCATAGCTGAGGATGCAAACTGGTATGTTGTCGGCATATTTTGAAGTTGTCAAACAATACCTAAATATCAAATAGTGTTCATTTTATTGATGGTCTCACCCATGCTTTGGTAGCAACAGGTAGCATTTCTGATCTCAGCTCTCTGCTTAATATTACCCTGAAAACCAGAGGATATAAGGGAGGAACAGCTTTGTGTTTACAAATGTATTTTCTTTATTTCTTCAACTTGGATTGGAACACTTAAATATATATGGATGCCTGTTTGGCACAAAAAACAGGTTATCAAATATATCTACATGTGGTCACGGCCAAGTAAACGAAAGAGAAAGAGATAGGAAAAGATGGGCTGGAGAGGGGTTAGACTGTGTTATTAAATGATGCGTGGTGACCAAAGGGGGTGTTGTGGGGGGGGGGGGGGGTTGAAGATTTATGGTGAGAAATAGCATGATGCGAATGTGAGAAAAGAGAAAAGAGTGGGGAATGATGGAACACAGGATTAGATAGACAACGCAATGGGGAAGTGGTTCGGGCCTGCAGCAAGCTGAGCTGTGAGTGAGTAAAGTGACAGAGAGGGCGAGTGTGCCAATGTGAGAGAGAGCGTATGAGGGGAGACAGAAGAAGCATGAACGAATAAAGGTAGGGAATCAGAGTGGATAAGCTAGAGCTTGGTGAAGGAGGATAAAAGAGATGTGTTGGAGAGAGGGGCGAGCCAATACGGGAGAGAAAAGCAGAGGAGGAAGACAGTGTAACTGTAACAGAGTCTGACACAGAGCTCCGACCTACAGTAAGCTAATAGCCTGTCTATTAATATCTCCTGCTAATGACTGCCACTCCCCGTCACACAATGGCAGAGAGCATTATCTTTATTCATCAGTTTTTAACTTTCACTTCCTGAATAATGATCCCGATAAAGTCTTTAAATATGAAGGAGAGCAGTGCGACCTGCTGAGTGATAATCTTTTTTTAAACAACATGGGAGCTGCAGTAGACTGGGCCCAGTGAGAAGATGGATTACAGGCTGGGAGGTTGCTGGTTTGACTCCCTGATCCGCCATTTTGTGTACATGTTTTTATGCATTTTTTTTCTTTTTTCGTATTCAGGATGGTGGGAAACGGTATTTCGATCTCCCTGTCTGTACACACAAACTGAAAGGTTGACAATAAAGTTAACTTTCACTTTGATACTGATTGAATAGGAATGACAGCGACAAATAAATAGTAGGATTAAGGATAAATTACAACTTAGATCTGTCTGTTAAATGTGAAGCTACATCCAGCAGACGGTTAGCTTAGCATAAGGACTGGAAACGGGGGGAACTGCTAGCCTGCCTGTATCCGAAAGAGAACAGATGCCACCTAGCAGTAACGCTCAATCTCTTTAATTAATATGTAAGACATGATTTGTTCAATCTTGTTATTAACTTAGGACATAAAAGTTTGCTATTTGACATGGCCCGCCTTACTCTTTCCGTTACACACCTTATGCGAAGCTTATCTTAAAAGCTGCTGGTTGTACCTTCATCGTTAATTGTATTTAAAAAAAAAATGTCCTTTAGAAAACACAAGAAGGATGCAGGCACTTTGCCTCAGGTTTAGGTGGGACGATGAAATTAAACCCAGAGGCAAGACAACAATCATTCTGCCTCTCATCTCATAAAGAATAGTATTATTACATTCACTTTACATAATGATCTATAAAGAGTGTTTGCTTCAGATATCGGATTGGCTTTTCTGAATGACGTTGCATTGCATTGAGAAAAAAAAAACACTTAAACATTTTACACATATCTTTTCATTTTTCATCTCTTAATTCTGCACACAGTTAAATACATTTCTAAGTACTTCTTGCCATACCTCTCAGGCTCATTAATTCCCATTCATTTACCAGCAGCACACACATCTCCAGAGACGTCTAATACAGTCACTGAAGGTAATCAGTCAGTGTGAATGAGAAACCAATAATTGTTTTTTAAAGTGTTGCATCAGCCCATCAGCACCAGCCAACACAGCTTTGCAAACAAGTTCAGGATGCCTCACCACAAAAACTTCACATTTTTGAGGAAATATAAGGAACACAACACTGCAGAAACACTGAAAACAAGACCTGAGGTTTTTGCTTCATCATTAGTCAGATTTTCTCTTGTTCTTCTTTAAAACAAAATGAAGAACCTCAATTCCTTTCTGGGTCACAGGCTGGAGGAAGGATGACAGTGAAGGCAGGGATACATGAATTGAAAATCAAGAAAACACAAACTATTTGTTTTCTGGACAGAGATGTTGGAGTCAAACCAAAGCAAGAGACTTCGGGGAGTTCATTAGATCTAGAGTATACAGCTTAAAACAGCCATCTCTGTGCTGTATTATTTATAAAGTGTCTGTTCCAGAATTTTAAAGCTATTTCAATTGATCGAGCAGAGAATGAGTTTTATTACACCCCACATTTCACACACATAGGGAACAATCTAAGCTTCAAAGGCCTTTTGATATGTTTATAGGAGATACCAATGATTGACTGTTACAATCACCAAAGCTACTATTATCTGTATACAACCACCTAAAAGACAAAAGCTTTGGGGAGTAATCAGCAATATTGCAGCAAAAAGTAAGTACAAACAAGGTTACGTTTTCATTCCCGTAGCTCTGTATGCTTACCAGCAATCACTGGAGAATTTAAGATTCAAGAAAAATAAAACTTAGAAATCTCCACAGTAGATTAACCATTACATCAAATGGATGCTGTGATTCTCAACATCATTAGTTCACATAAAGCTTGATTGTAAAATGTATATAGAAAATGGTCCAATGAAAAGGGACAATGCCAATAAACAGTAATCACAATAAACCCACCACCTTCTTTCCCTCTCTTCTATCATTTTATACACCTTCCCACCATTACCCAAAATCCACTGCTTATCTATCATTGGATTATTTTTAATTCCCAGTTAATACTTCTGTGCTTCCTTCATTTCCATCCTTTCCTTTCTGCTTCAGAGAGATGAAAGGCTGCACATCGAGGACACACGAGCCAGTGCAACACATATTGTTAAGTGGGATGTCTTTGCTCAGCCAAGCGTCGTTGTATACGACACACATTCCAATTAGAGACTTCTTCACAGGATACAATTGTGTTTCTCTCTCATTGGGATCCCCTGAAAAAGCTTCCCCTCTGAGAAACAGTTGAAGTGACCTTGATAGCAGAAGGTCTCGATCGATTTTCAGCATACAGCCTGGATTTAAGTGTTTGGCAGAGGTGAAAAACCGAATCTCTCCGTCTTCCGTCTTCACTAACAATCCGCACTGCATGCCCGTCTTTCTCCATTTCTCCTGCATATCTCTTCCTTAAATCATCTCCCTGTCGATCTGACCCTTGACACACACACACACACACACACACACCCACACACGCATTAAGGGAATGCAAAATCCAAAACAGACACACTCTACTGTTTTGCTGCCTCTCTAGCTGCCCCACTTTTTGCTGTTAGCACAGTGGTTGTGTAAAGACGGGACTATTGTGATCTCAATGTTGGCAAATTCTCACACACACACACACACACACACACACACACACACACACACACACACACACACACACACACACACACACACACACACACACACACACACACACACACACACACACACACACACACACACACACACACACACACACACACACACACACACACACACACACAACAAAGCACACACACATGCAAAACACCATATAGACTGAATAGTAGCATTTTACAGTTGAGCCAGTAAGACATGTTGACATGACATCACCGCTTCCTCTCTGCCATAATGACTGTGCAGAGAGAGAGAGAGAGAGAGAGAGAGGCAGGGGCAGGGAGCGGAGTGGGGGAGAAAGTAAGGAAAGAGTGAGGTATAGTGAGAGATGAAAATGAAGCCGTTGAGAAAGAGAGAGGCGAGAGACAAGGGGGTAATAAAGGGAAGGCAGAGACATGAAAGCTGACACTACACATTCGTACTCAGTGGGAGGTCCACAGTGTATCTGTGTGTTTCTTACACTGCTGAAGTTTCTTTGTCTCATTTAGTCTCTCATAACACAACATAAGTGTGTGTGTGTGTGTGTGTGTGTGTGTGTGTGTGTGTGTGTGTGTGTGTGTGTGTGTGTGTGTGTGTGTGTGTGTGTGTGTGTGTGTGTGTGTGTGTGTGTGTGTGTGTGTGTGTGTGTGTGTGTGTGTGTGTGTGTGTGTGTGTGTGTGTGTGTGTGTGTGTGTGTGTGTGTGTGTGTGTGTGTGTGTGTGTGTGTTTAAGACTGTGTGCTGCTGCATTAAGGGGCATGAGGAAAACCTTTAGAGTCACCAGGGTAGTATAACACAAACACAAATGCCTGCTTCATATAAAAAGAGCAATCTGTTCCTAGTTACAGCTCATATGACTCACTGTAACGGAGCATTGGCTCAGACAAAGGGTCAGGCACACACACACTCAGAGCACATTAGCCAAGCTTGAAGCTATATGCCGCTAGAGACCAGTACAGCCTACCCCCCCCCCCTTATTTTCTCCCTGACCTCTTTGGCCTCTCACTCTGTCTCTTTCTCCATCCCTGACCACCCTCACTTCCTCCCTCCTTGTCTCGCTCACACGTCACTCATTCTTCCTCCTTTTTTTTTTATCATTTGCCAATTTCACCAGCAGCCTTTCTTAGCTGAGGGTTTGTTTTTGCAATCAGCACACCAACAGTTACAACAACAGCGCGCAGTGGCATGGGCACATGCAGAAACACAACATAAACAAGGATTTAATTTGTGTGTTTATGCAAAGCCAGCATTTGCTATTCAAATCAGCCGACCACAACCAATTACATCTGATCCAATTACATTCTACATGCAACACTTGATATCAAGAAAAAGTGTTCTTCGACCTCGGTGAACAATGCTGCCATTCTAACAAGCACATGCGCATGATTGTGTGTGTGTGTGTGTGTGTGTGTGTGTATGCGTGTGTGTTTGTGAGAGTGTGTGTGTGTGTTTGTGAGAGTGTGTGAGAGTGTGTGTTAGCTGACCTGCAGGTTATTCCCTGTTTGGCTCATCGTCATGTTTGATTGGCTGCCTGCCGGTTTCATCACATTGCACCAGAGACAGAAACAGACCTCATGGCCTCTAACCCATAGGTCTCACTCTCTGTCTTTCTCTGTCTCTCTCACTCCGCCCTCTCTCTCTGTCTCTCTCTCTTTCTCTTTCTCTCTCTCCGGCTGATCCGAGCTCAGAGCCGGTGTTGGCTGACTTTGGTTTTGTCTGCCAGGCCGAGCTGTAGGGAAGCACTTTGATTGAAGAGACAGAACAAAAGCTCACGATGCCATCTTTGAAACTGCTGTCCCATGCACACACAGATAACACACACACATACACGCGCCAGACACATCCACATAGAAACATTAACTGACACACACACACACACACACACACACACACACACACACACACACACACACACACACACACACACACACACACACACACACACACACACACACACACACACACACACACACACACACACACACACACACACACACACACACACACACACACACACACACACAGACTTTTAAGCAATCACATGAGGAGAAATCCGCCTGCAGGAGCAGATGTGACACCTGCAAATATGTATGTAACCTGTCTGCTGCTCACACGTATTGGCAAACAAACATCCACTTCTATTACCTGCCCAACACCCACACACGTATACACACTCATACACACCATCTGCCTATCATTTATTTGTTAGCAGGTCATTTTGCTGTATTTTAATTAGCTTCAATATGACAGTGTGATCAAAGCTACAATCAGATGTCTTGTTTTGTCCCATTGTCAGTCATTAAACCCTCAAATATTCAATATACACATTGCTTGAAAGATGAATATAGTTGGTGCAGACTGATTTTCTCTGGTGGACTTATTGATGGACAGGCAATCATTGCAGCCCATGGTATAATAATGGGATATGTAAATCTATATCAGAATAGCACTGCTAGTCAAAGTATATCGTGTTTTCTGGAAATTCAATTGAGAATCCATCTCTATATATTCACAAATAACCTCAGTTCCTATACTGTAATGCAGCCCTTATAACCAGGAAAGTCTTGATGACAACCATATTGCAGACAATATTGAATTGTACCAATATTGATGTTACATCAATGTACACATGTACACCTTTCCATCCAAATGTTGAGCATCATATTCTCTTCTCACTGTGTCTGATTCACTCTGCTGTGGCTCTGACTAGGAAAATAGAGGAAATGATGGCCTGGACACGTCGGAGCAGGATGTGTGAGAAAGACCGGATAAATGGGACGAATAGAGGAGAATAAATAGAGGTCGCAGAGGGAAAGAGGAAGGAATACTGATTGCACGATTAGAAGAGCTAAATGCAGGTGTGTTGGACCATTTAGAGCGAGTTAACTGAGAGAAAAACTAAGTTCCGAGCTGCTGCTGCTTCTAGCTCAGTGGCAATGATAAACATTACAGCAAAGTAATGGATGGTGGAGTCGGAGGCCGCTGCCTCTGATGTTGCTTTATCTTCTCTCTGAACACCCAAAACCAGATTGCTCCAACCTCCACGGCCTCGCACAGGAACGTGTGCTAAGCAAATCGCTGACCGCACGGTCCGACAATAAAGCTTGGGTTTGAATTTCAATCAGCTCGTGACCGGGAGGAGGGATGGAAAGATGGAGGCAGGCAGGCGGGAGGAGGGCGCTGATGAGAGGAGGAGAGATAGAAGGATGGAGGGAAAGAGTGGAGAGATGAACGGGTCAGTCCAGTGAGATAAGGGAAGGCAGGGAATGGAAAAGTATGAAAGTGAAAGCAGATGGAGATATTTTACATAGAAGCAGATAGATGGATGACAGGGGGTGCGACGAGGGGACAGGGCGGAGAGATAATTACTAAGATAGAGAGGGAAGTAAACAACAGGAGAGAAAGGAAGGGATTATGACTTTACACCACGTGGAGAGACTGGCAGAGGGAGAGCAGGAGCTAGGAGGAACAGGTGATGTCGAACAGAGTCAGAAAACACTGTGTTTGAAGGTGAGTAAGGACAGTGAGTGAGAGAGAAAGTCCTTGCCAGAGGGGACAAAAACACTGTTGATTCATTTGTCTGGTGTGTTTGTGTTTTTTTTTAAACACATCTGTTGAGGTGTAAAATTACTTACTCATTACATTATTACATTACATTGCATTTAGCTAACGCTTTTATCCAAAGCGACTTACAATAAGTACATTCGACCAGGAAGACACAACCTTGAAGAAAACAGAATCATATAAGTACATCAGGTTTCATAGAGCCAAGCATTTCAAGTGCTACTCAACTGGCTATAGATAAGCCAGTCCTTTATTAGTATATAAGTGCTCTGTTAGCAGTTCTTTGTTAATAGTTCTATTGCTCGAAGTGGAGTCAAAAGAGATGATTTTTCAGTCTGCGCCGGAAGGTGTGTAAGCTTTCTGCTGTCCTGATGTCAATGGGGAGCTCATTCCACCATTTTGGAGCCAGGATAGCAAACCCACGTGTTTTTGCTGATGGGAACTTGGGTCCCCCTCGCAGCGAGGGTGCAGCGAGTCGTTTTGCTGATGCAGAGCGTAGTGCACGCGCTGGGGTGTACAGTTTAACCATGTCCTGGATGTAGGAAGGGCCAGATCCATTCGCAGCATGGTACGCAAGTACCAGTGTCTTGAAGTGAATTCTAGCAGTTACTGGAAGCCAGTGGAGGGAGCGGAGGAGCGGAGTGGTGTGGGAAAATGTTGGAAGGTTGAAGACCAGACGAGCCGCTGCATTCTGGATGAGCTGCAGAGGTCGGATGGCACATGCAGGTAGACCAGCCAGGAGGGAGTTGCAGTAGTCTAGGCGTGAGGTGACGAAAGCCTGGACCAGAAGCTGCGTCGCTTTCTGGGTCAGCTGGGGACGTATCTTCCTGATGTTGTAAAGCGTGTATCTGCAGCAACGGGTTGTAGCAGCGATGTTTGCAGTGAAGGACAGGTTGTTATCTAGGATCACACCCAGATTCCTTGCAGTCTGGGTCGGGGAAACAACAGAGGTGCCGATGTTGATAGTCAGGTCAAGAGTGGGACAATCTTTTCCCGGAAGGAAAAGCAGTTCAGTCTTGTCAAGGTTGAGCTTGAGGTGATGAGCGGACATCCACTGAGAGATATCAGCTAAACAAGCAGAGATGCGAGCGACCACCTGGGTCTCTGAGCGGGGAAAGGACAGAATTAATTGGGTGTCGTCAGCGTAGAAGTGGTATGAAAAACCATGCGGGCTAATGACTGATCCGAGCGAGTTTGTGTATAGGGAGAAGAAGAGGGGACCAAGAACAGAGCCCTGAGGGACCCCTGTAGTTAATTGACAAGGGTCGGACTCGGACCCTCTCCAAGTGACCCTGTAGGTACGGTCTTTGAGGTATGAGGTGAGGAGGGAAAGTGCAGAGCCTGAAACTCCAATTTCTTGGAGAGTGCGAAGGAGGATGTGATGGTTCACCGTGTCGAATGCAGCAGACAGGTCCAAAAGGATGATGACAGAGGAGAGGGATGCTGCTTTGGCAGTGTGCAGTTCCTCAGTGACATTCAACGTATACAGCATCAATCCTTAGCCAGCTGCACATACATACTGCCACCATTCATAAAGGCACAACAAATGCCTCCCAAGACATGACAGCATCTTTTCAAATTCCTGAAATTGGCTGAATGAAAGTGCCGTTAACAAGGCAGGGAGTCAGCCTGTCAAAGGAGCTCCACAGCAGCTGAGGTGAGCAGGTGGCACATCTGGGTTCAAGAGAGATATTTTTAAATCTCAAACCAGAAAGCAGCCATATACCAATGACACTCCCTGAGCTTTCAAATGTTGAGCCATATCCAGCACATGGCAGCTAGAATGTAGAATACTGGAGGGTGTAGTATCCCACAGGAAGAAGGTGGTTGAATGAGAAATGGAGTAGTAGGAGGAGATATTTTAAGCATCCAGGTTTCCAGAGGTAAAAGTCCTGTTCATTTTGAGCATAGGAAATGTTTGGTGACTAGCAGCTTGGGTGGGCTTGAAACTATTGTGGTTGAATCATCAGTATAAAAGATGAGCTACAAAGTATGAAAATGATATAGTCAAACTATAGTCTATATGAATTGGATATAGTCACAGTGACGTCTACCGTTCGTTTGTGAATCATTTTAGCCATCGCTATCTTGGTTTGAGAAATGAAGGTTGCTGCTTGGTAAAAACATACTTATTCATAAAAGCGAGAAAATTAGCTACTACTTTCAAAATCCAATATGTTTGTGTAAAATCAAGTTGTGTGATTTTCTAATGAGAAAGCTCATGATCAGTGCGAGTTCCGACAGAAATGCAATGCATATTTTACAGTTGGTTTTAATGCCGTTTTGGGTAAATAACCCCAACAATCCAAAAGTTAATTACACAGGAATTACACGAGGCAAAAATGTACTCTGCTCTCTGTCTAAACACACCTTTATGCATGCAGTCAACACTCTACTTTAGATAATGTCTACTGTGCTGCAGTCTTTTTTTGCAACAATCAAGCATTTACACAACATGCCTCCAACTGGCTTTTTCTCCATAGCAACAGCAGTCGGGGCTCATGGATACCGGAGTAATAAAAACCACAGCTAATTGATGGAAAAAATACACATAAATGTTTACAGTTGTTAAATTATACAGGCAGTCTGTGTATCGGAAATGGAAAATGCCTGTGGAGACACATAACATAAATATGTAAATTATAACACCTGCAAGTACAGAAGTTGGCAACCAAAATTGGATTCCTCCAACTTCTGCCCTCTGCTGTGAAGGTGAAAACAAGGTAGCAGTTATAACATCTTGGAAAGTACACGCATGCTGCACATTTGCTCCAACTCTCATTCTATCCTCATTGTTGCAAAAATATGAGAGCTTTTCCCCAACCCGAATGGGCTTTTCAGGCCACAGTGAGAACTAATAAGAGAGCAGCGCCCATTAGCAGATTGATGTCTGCTGCACCTGGGCTGACACGTTTTTCGGGGAAATGAGATGGCGGGATGAAGAAGGAAGGGCTGAAGGAGTAAAGAGATCAGATAAAGAAGAAGCCCGCCTTGTAGCTGTCCTGTTTACTCCTGTCTCCGTCTGCATGGATGATAAAATATGACGCTGACTTAGTGTCAGACTCCTCGCTGACACATAGTGTAGTTAGAAAGATATTAGAGGCATGTGAGAGAAAGGAGAGAAGGGAAAGGGTGAGGAATGGAGGGAAGAGATGAAGGAGGACAGATGCCTCACCCAGTTGAAGTCTGTGTTATAAGTTGTCACTTTTGTAAAATGTGAGTGAATGAGAATTGACTCTCTTCCTGAGTCGTTCTGTTTTTCTTCTTCCTCCCTCACCTTCACGTGTTGTCCATCCCACCATCCCACAGTTTCCCTGTCTTCGCTCTGAATCTGTGCATTTGTTGTCGCTCTAGCCATAAGTTGGGCCTTTTTCAGATTTAATGTCACTGTGACTTTGACACTCTCTCTCTCTCTCTTCACTCTCCTTTCATATTAAATCTTTATTCCCTGCAGTGGAGGGCTGATAGTGACAGAGCCTGACGGGGGCCATGGTAAAGAAAATATAGAGTGACAGCTTAGAGGGGTGGCACATGTGTTCGCGTGCGTGTGTGTTAGATAAAGAGCGGAACAAAGACATGTGTTAATGTTTCTCTGTCTACTGTTATTATGCGACAGCTGATTGTAATGTATTTAGATTAAGACTAGAAATGGGACAATTCTACACAACTGCTGGATCCCGTCTCTTTCCTTAATGTGTGTTTGTGTGTGTGTGTCACTTTAAGTGTCTGCATGCCTTTGCCTGTAACTAGGTGTGCTCTGTCAGCAGAAAGTTGGCACTGAAACTGATAAACCATTATGCACGACGTGGGAGTGCATGTTTATGGGCCATTTTGTGTGTACGTGTGTGTGCGAGTTAGGTTTAATGATCTTTTTTGATGGTCTGGTGTAGCGGATATTGAGATGGATGGTCCATATGCTCTTTATGGTTCATGCATATTTCATATTCCAGCAGCAAAGCAGAGCAGGCATTGCTTATATGGCCGAGATGTTGCACTGGGACGTGGGCTGACTTTATGAGAGCTCATATACTCATCCCACTGCTTTGTTCCCTTTGAATAAACGCCCAAGTACAAATAAATACAACACTTTTCATAACATTCGCCGAAAAGATACCTACAAATCCATAATCCCTAATGTCGCGCATAGAGTGTCAGATCTTAAATGGACCCGCGAGGCCGCCGGCTTTATTATCCGCTGATGCATGTCACTCACTGCGAGAGAGTTGTTTAAAGTAATGAACTGCAGTTTCTATAAATGAATGAATTCTTACTTTGCTACTCTCCATTTGCTTTCATAAAAACACAAAAGCGATTCAGCTGATACCTTTTTAATTTCCTGTTCTTTCTTGAGCAATACCCCTAGGCACACATAAAGTGTATTTTACGCTCCAAGTAGCAGCAGAAGTTTGTTTTGAAATAAACAGATGAGGAGTTCAATAGTTGGGAAGAAATAAAAAACCTACAGGAAGTCAAACCTCATCAAAAGAAAGTGCAGACGGAAAGACATCACAGCGTTTTATATTTTGCTTAGGAAATTATTAACTTTATTTTATTGGTTGGTGGGTGAGAGGTACAGGGCAAAATTAACTACTGTAGTCTTTGCTGGAATAATAAAAAATAAAGAAGCTCTATCTCTTAAATTAAAGCAGTAAGTCACGGTGAAGCTGCAGCAGCGCACTGACCTGAGCTGAACACCCACACAGATGGGTGGAAACATTTTTTTTGGAAGAGTGGAATTGCTTTGTTAGAGTCATGATACACTTTGTAAGAGGTTGTTTGTCACCCTCCACTGATTTATTTCAAAGAACTGCTTGGGATGTGGAGGCAAAGTTCTTGCATTGTGAGTGTAAGTAACTTGTAAAAAGGGACTTTGTTTCGAACACCTGGGAATTCTGGTTGCAGGAACATTTCCTTTCTCTTCCCTAAACACAAGCTCACATCCACCAGGTCCACATGAATGCACATTTTGCTGACTGCCTTATGATGATTGACAGGTCTCCGCCACATATAGGCATATTGACTTCATGTGAGAGAGAGGGAGAGAGGGAGAGAGGGCGGGGACGACAGATTGACAGGCCAGTAGAGGAAGACAGAAAGGGAGGGCGAGGTGTGTGAGGACGTCAAAAAGATTGAACCTGAAATGAAAAATTGAACGTGAGACGGATGGAAGGACACTGATAAGGATGGAGAGACAGAGGAGGAGAGTAGGGCAGAGGGAGTGATAGTGGGGGAGGGAGAGGGGAGGGAAATGGGAGAGGGATGTTCCACTGATAGACTGTCGAGTCTGACAGAGTCTGCTTATGTTCAGTGGAGAGAGTCGGCCACATCATGAAATACTGACACCCACAAACACGGATCCACAAGCTTGTGGAATCAACAGGATTTAAAGCTTAATGTGCGTAATCGTACACTCGCAGTTTTCCTCAAACTACACTTTATTTACTAACATTTTAATTGCCATGCAGGGATCCAGCAGACCCTGTTGTCATCTGGCTTCAAGCTAACTACGTTCTGTTGCTTCTCTTTCCATTATTGTCCTGCTGTGTTTTCACTATTGTTTGTATCGACTTTCACAGGCTTTGCAGAGTGTAAGTTTCTGACAGGTAATTTACGCTGCGAGGGGGATATCATGCACCGGGGCCGAGTCAGTGCCCTGTGTTGGCTGCCTCTGGTAACATTCCTCTGGCCCGGTTAGGAGGCGTAATGGAAGATAGCGAGGCAAAGCTTCATACGGTTGCATCTGCAGAAGCCCCCCGCAAACACACACATCTTTTTAGCGAAACACTGCACGTCCCAAAGGTTTAGTTTCCACTCCGAGTGCATCACCATAAGTCGTTTGTAAGCCTATTGTGTGCAGAGTTCAAATCTGGCATTGATAGATTTGTCGCTCATTCATCACAAAACAAAATCTTTTTGTTCCTGTTATCACTCTGGCCTGCACGATGTGGAAGGTCTTTGCACTGAAACATCTGTGCTGTGATTTTCTTTTATGTTCTGCTTTGATAAAGAATAAAAATAGAAAACTCTCCAGATGAAGTGAGGCTGAACATCCTTGGGTTTCTTTTTGAGTGCAGGCCTTTTTTTTATCCCCTCATTGTTTTACTCCATTGATTCCACGCAGCAGAATTATTTTCAATGATAATAATAATTACATTACATTACATTACATGTCACTTGTTAGACGCTTTTATCCAAAGCGACTTACATACTCAGTACTGTGGGCAATCCCCACAGGAGTGGGGTGAAGTGTCTTGCCCAGGGACCCCTGATCCGAACACCTACGGACAACCCACTACGCCACACGCCTCCCCCTAATTGAGCACTTATCGCTTAGATTAGCATTGTGTCTCAATCTGCATGCTTTAATTTCAGGCCTTTGTGACCGGGTATATGCGAATACATTTATTTAATTCTCCACGTCACGTGCATTAATAGAACATCCATAATGCTCGAAGTGTTCGAGCTCAATGTCATCTTCAGTCTGACAAGAATACCCAGACGCATTTAAACACTTAAAGACTTCATGCTGATGTCTGCTTGTTCCTACCAAGTCTGCTATACATCTCGCTGCTCTTTGTGTGTGTGTGCATTTGAGTGTGTGTGGTTATCCATCTGCCGTGCCCTGAGACTAACAGCTCTTCTATTTTCCCTGAAAACCTAAACTTGTGCTCTGTTTCTGCCCTTCGTGTAGTAGTGGGTTTTCAACCCTTTCTAAGCAAATGAAAAAGTCTGAGAGATTAATTTAAAGTAGGTACAACTTAACATAATATCAGAATAATGCTTCTTTTTATTTTGCACTGAAACAGAGTACATTTAATACAAAAAGAACCTTTCCTAATTTCACCTTTGGCTGTCCCCCATAGTATCCACATGAAGTGTTGCTGGTAGTACATTAAATGACCTATCCACATTTTGCCTGTAGCCGTTAGTAACACCCCCCTGCTTCCCCGTCTGCTTTTAGGCTTAATCTTTGTTCCTTTGCAGCCGCACTGAGACAGACATCTACTCCTGAAAACGCCGTGACACTGAATTTGCCACAGTAATAGCTGATGATTTGTGATCATGTGTAATGGTAATAAGTGGTACTTAATTAGCCATTAGAGAGACAGAGGGGAGATGGTGGATAAAGGGGATAGATGGGTTTTTGCACAAAGCAATGAACCCCTGTAGCCCCCTTTTTTTTGTTACAATAGCCGCATAGCTAGGGCTTCTTCTGTCGTCATGGAGACTAATGTTGAAAGCCAGCTGTGGTTTTGTCTTGGAAGCCCATTAGGCTGGAGCTCAGTTGGCACTCCTCTCTGTCTCGCTTTTCTTTCTGGCTTCGCCTCCTTGGACTCACAATGGCCAAAATATCCTCTCCGTGTTTAACTTGTCTCTTGATATCGGACATGGGTCAAATAACGGTTGCAAATCATTCAAAGCTTTTGTTTTACCCTATTTGAAGTACTCGATAGATGATTTCCCCCCAGTTCTCTTAGCCAGTTGGCAGTGCAAACAAAAAGGAAAGTGAGTTTTAAATAGGTTCCTTTAGTAGCTTATATAGTCGCTCCCACCTACAGCGTGGGTCAAGTCGGTTAAAACGAGTGCAAGCAGATGGAGAATTATTAGCGGAAAGTACATCTGACCCATGTCTGCGTGATAGATGGCCCTACTTCTCTTTCCACATTGCACTTTTGTCTGGAAATCATTGTGTCTCGCCCATGGTCTCTGTTTAATGTGGCTCAAGAGAGGGATCTGAGTAATGTTGTTGTTGTTGTTGTTGAGAATGGTTGATCCCAGCTCCGGAGCTCTTTTCCCTGCAGCCCTGATATTCAAGCCTCCAGACCCTGACCCAAACACATCAGTCAGCGGGACATGGGTGCCATGTGACTCGGGCAGGAAGTGGGCAGGGAGAATGATTGTAATGCAGCAGATTGATCAAGTTTCACAGGACACCGGGATACTATCAATCTGTAGGAACTGTACTCACAGAGGAGTGAGAGTGTGTGTGTGGTTTTTGCACGGGCAGGGTCATGACTAGTGTTGTGTGTTTGGGGCAGAGAATCAATAGCTGGGTCAGAGGGTAATGTCTCGCTGAGTGCTGAGTCTATACACAGCCATCAGACAGGATCACTATCAATCATCGGAGAGCTTAGGGAACATACACTGCCTTTCTCTTCTCTGTGTGTCTCTTCTCCTCTGTGGCCCAGTGTCTGATGGGATCACTACTGCTCATGTAAGGGCTTTGGGAACAGAGACAGCGGGAGATGTAGGGAAACCGAGAGATAGAGCGGGCCCAGGAAGGATTGATGTGAGCAAAGTGATAGAATAAGAGGGCGAGATTGGTTGGTATTGGCAGATTCTTGGTGAATGACACTTGAGAGGTAGAGGAAGCCTTGAAGTGGAGAAACCTTTGGAGCGTAAAATAGGCTGAGTAGGACGCTTGTGAAATGGACGATAAATTAAAGTTGAAAACTAAATCAATAAACATGCAAATTAAGGTAAAGACCACTACTCCCGGGCTCATTCACAGGTTAAACAACATTTGTCTCGATCAAAGTGCACTGTCTCTTCTCCTTTCAGTTGTTGGCGTTCATCCTTTTTTCCTCCCACGTCTCTGATCTCCTCTTCCTCCAGCTTTTGTCTTTGCATCCCGCACGTGTTCCACCATCTGTTGTTTCTTGCAGTTGTTCATTTCATCCATCCATCTGTGTCACGCGTGTTCGGACAAACCCCACAAATAAAAGCATGAATGATTGATTGCAAACATGCAGGAGGACATGCTCGTCGTACACATAATGGGTTTGAACCTGGCTCTGTGTGAAAGAGAGACAGCTCAGTGCAGAGGGCTAATAACGCCTGCCATTAGGTTTCGTGCTGCCGGAGCACTCTCTCTCACACCACACAGTCAATATCTACAGGCAGAGAGAGGGAGAGAGAGGGAGAAGATGATGGATGAGGATCAGGAGGAAGGAGGGGAAAGAGAAAGAGTGCTTAAGAGCTCCAGAGAAGTAAGACAAGAGCAGAAAATTGAGCAAACGAGGTAGAAGAAAAGTGTGGAAAGAGAGAGAGAGAGAGAGAGAGAGAGAGAGAGAGAGAATGCTGCTCGTGTTATGGGATCATGTCCGTGCTGCGTGTGAGGCCGCTTGGCAAGAAACACAGTTAGCTGTAATACTTTGATCAATTACCAATGACGAGCCATCGCTCCGAGGGCAGAACTGTGTGTGTGTGTGTGTGTGTGTGTGTGTGTGTGTGTGTGTGTGTGTGTGTGTGTGTGTGTGTGTGTGTGTGTGTGTGTGTGTGTGTGTGTGTGTGTGTGTGTGTGTGTGTGTGTGTGTGTGTGTGTGTGTGTGTGTGTGTGTGTGTGTGTGTGTGTGTGTGTGTGTGTGTGTGTGTGTGTGTGTGTGTGTGTGTGTCGACAGGTATTGATTTCAATGAGGAGAATTTAGAACCTGCACTACACCATATCTGGACACACTCCCTCAGACGCCCCCTTACGCACACTCTCACAAACCCACCTGCACAGGCATGTTCCTCCAGTGGTTCAGGAAGACATGATTGAGGGATGGAGAGGAGAAGACTGAAACAAGGCAGAAGATAGTATAAGGGAAGGATGGCTCTAGCTGTCACACGTCAATATCTTCAATGTCAAACAATATTGAATCAGCTGGCATCACTAAAGAGCATGTATACACACACACACACACACACACACACACACACACACACACACACACACACACACATTTGTTTAAATACTCTGGTCTGCTTCCTCTCAGACAAAAGCCAAACTTAGAAAGTAACAGAGGAAGTGAGAACAAATGTAGGCAAGGAGACAACCGAGCGAGGCAGAGGGAGTGGGAAGAGGATGGAGGAGGAAGACTCCTGCCTGTGTTTGATGAGGGCCTCATTGATGCTACAGATCTCTGGGAGTCTCCATTCAGCGGGGGAGCCATTCAATTATACCTACCGCTCCGAGTCCTCCCGCAACAATGTTAGCCCATCTGTACCAAACTGAGATGGGATTAAGTATTCCGGCCTCATGGGGACGACTGTCTTTTAAATCCTGATTGGCAATCATTTGTTACACTGCTGGACAAGTTTTAATCCAGCCCAAACTTGTACCTATCAGCAGTGACTCCTTTGATTTATTTGACCTTGATTTACTTAGGCATGCATGCTTTTTTGGCAGTTACACACACTGACAACCACGCAATCCAATCAGCCACCTGTGGTGTTCTACTTTTTGATCGTTGAGCACTTAGTCGTTTGAAAGAATAAAAAACAGATGTCCATGTGAGCCCTCTAGGTCAAGTCCTCAGATGCTCCTTTCTCACATGTTAGCATTCACTGTGCGTAGTTATCTTTTGCCACCTAGCATGTTTACATGATGAAGTAATTAGGAAGCTCAAGAATCTTTGAAGAAAGTTTGTGTTTTGGTATTTTTTCTTTTCTCTTTAAGTCTTAATGATTTTGTATCTAAGTCTTAAAAGGTTATGTAAAGTCAGGTGATATTATACGATCGCAGTTCTGTAAAAGAAAACTGAGAAAACGCACATTTCCAGCCAACGGCGTCGGAAAGATATGAATTGGTTAATAAATGAAGGGAAATATCTTGGAAATTGCCCAAATTAATCATAAATCGGATTCCTACAGTTACAAAAAAGGCAAATAAAAGCCCACTCGTCAACTAGCATTGGTATGTGAAACTGTTGTGAGGCGTGCTACCTGATGAAGGTTATTTAGCTTTAACTACTTTCTTTCAACATATGCTTGTGGGTCTTTATTATGAAAAATTAAGTAAAGGATCTTTTTCATATGAACTCGTCTTAGTATTAAGTCACTACAGAAGTCACTAACAACATTAATGGTGCCTGTGTTTTATTCAAGTGTCTGTGTTCGTTAGGCAGTGAGCCAGCATTCACAACTCCATTGGCCAATGTCCCTTTGTTGCAGAAACATTGTGTGTTTTCAGCGTAACTCCATGCTATAATCCTCCAGCCTCTCCTTTTCCTCAACGTCTGCCATCTTACCCACAGCAGAGTTAGCTAAGCTCTGGTTACAAAAAGGAATGATTGCTCTTACTGTCAAAGTGTTTTATCGATGTACAGTTCTCCAACAGGCCAGCCAGATGACAGGCAGGCAGGGGTTAACGCTGTGGCATTATGTTGCCCATGACTGATTTATAGGCAACATACTCCCTCTCACACACTCTCTGATGTGATTTTACAGTAGTGACATTGATCCAGGCCCACTTTGATCTTGCTCTTAGCTGTTGCTCCCTCGCGCTATCATCCTCCGCTCCCTGGTGGCCAGACTCTGCAGCTTTTAACCCCGACTACCCCTCGTCTCATCTTATAAACCCTCCCATCTTTCTTTCCATCCTTCCATCGCTCCGTCCCCTGGTGGATCTGTAGATATAAGTGTTCTTTTGCTCATCGTGGCCTCTGCTGTGCTCGTCAGATTTGTTATTGTCGATGAAGCGTCCCGCTCCGTCTCTCAGCTCTCGCTATCAGCTTCAACTAACCAGGTGTCGCGATCGAGGGACACGACACAACATGAAAGGGAGGCATCAGGAGAGAGCACAGGAAAGCAACACACCATACAAGCTTCTCCACCTGTTACTATCTGTTTCCTTGTGTCCGTCTGTTTTGGTTTGAAATTGAAAAGAGAAATACTATCTAATCAACTCTTATCTTCAGTCGGAGTGGATTTTCAAGTACACTTTTATGTAAAGCTGTTTTAAAATTGAAATATGTATTGTATTCTCTTACGTCTTAAAGCAGGAAGAATATGATCGTGACTGGTGTGGGGCTGTCACACCAACTTTGCACAAAGGAAAGGGCACATTCCCAACACACAGTTTATAGCCGACTGCTTCACTTAAAGGTGGGGTAGGTAATTTTGGAGAAACCAGCTCGAGTGCGCTAGAATTTTAAAATACACAGCCGGAAAGGATCTGCCACTTCCTTACAGAGCCCCTCGGGCTGACAGGCAGGTAGGCCATTCAGTTATTTTAGCCGGCCCGGCTAAAATGATTGGTCGTGCTTTTTACAGCGCTACGGCTTCCACAGATGATATTTTTTATGGATTTTTTGTCAAAGCACTTCAGATATTCATTGCTATCGGGATGTTAAGAGCATTCCATGGAATATAACAAAGAGTGTATCTCGAGCCGGTTTCTCAAACTTACCTACCCCACCTTTAAGTGTGAGTCACAGCGAAGACAGTTTATGGATTTTTGAATCGGTTGTATAAAACAATTCAGTACATTATTTAAATCAACTTGTAGCACATGTAGCAAAGTGGTTGATAGAAAATCATGTTGACACTGTCTGACCAGTAAAAAATCATATAAAATGAAATACAAGACAATACAATGTCTGTGCAGTAAAAAATACTTTACTTGAATACAAATATATTCAAGTACCGACCAATACCAGGGTTATTTTTTTTTTGTTTACTCATAACATAATGCTTTACTTTCAATTAAACCAATCCATCCTCAGGCAATTTCAGGGTAACAAATTGCTGTTTCGCTTCTAATCATATCATCCATTTTGTTGGTTGCTGATTAAATTAACACCTTGCACTAACATGACACAGTATAAATAATGAAAATGTAGTTGTCTTGAAACAATTTAAAAACAAACATTTCAGGCTAAGGATGAATGTCTCATGAAATTAAATAGCTTTTTAACGTTTGCAGCACTCATTTAACACGCATTTCTTGATTGGAGACATTTCTTGGAACTTTTCTTTGTTCTTCAAATCCATAATCAGTGATTCACTCCCAAGAGACACCTCCTGTTGTTTTGGTCTTCTGGAAGCAGAAGTGTTTGCAAAACCTTAAAAACGTCTTAAATATCCCACCAACTGGATATATTTCAGTACAATGTGTGTGGATTTAGTGCAATTGGTTGGTTTTATTACATTTTAAATATACAGTAATTTTTTTTAACCAGCTTTCTCACCAACATACATTTACTATAGACATTTACATAGCATTAAAAAAAAATCATAGGTGTTTCTAATACCATTAATGATGTCCCTGTGCAAGTACTATAAGTGCAACAATCGTTAAAAAAAACGTTATTTGCTACATCACTGAACAAAAGAACAACGATTATTGGAAACATTAATATGCCACTTGCTACTAAAACCCAGTTTGTCACAAGTGCGCATAAAGTCAAGTATTGCATTACGGTGTACAGGATTATCCCCCAAGGCACATTTATTGTGTCCATGTAAATGTATGATTTATATCATGCTTTTAAATTCCTTCAGATTGTTTTAAAGTCCAAGGATTCCCACCGCTGCTTTTACATGATACAGACTCACTGTTAAGACACACTTGTTCTAAATGACCTCCCTCTTTAGTGTTCCACGTGTGTTCTGTAGGTCACACCTATAGACTGTAGATGTCACCACCTCAAATATGAAATGTCGACAGATGAGATTCTTTGATATCTCACACAGAGATGCATACACAAACCAAAGCAGGCGCACAAGCACAAATACACACACAAGCACAAATACACACACAAGCACAAATACACACACATGCACAGTGGGAATCCTAACGCCAGCTTTTATCTTAGAGAAGTGATTTACTTCCAGATTACTCAAGATGCTCGGAGTTGCCCTCCCCCTCATTTTTCTCTCTTTTTTCCACCATTATCCCTTCATCTCAGAGAACTTGCTTTTCTTTGGTAGCGTAAAACTCTCCCACCGCCTCTTTTTTTCTCTCTTCTCCATTCTGGCTCTCTCTTTTTTACTCAATTTGCATTCACGCCTCCCTGGTGGAACTAAACTCATCCCTCACTCGTGTTCTTTCTCTCTCCTTTTTTTTTGCATTCACTATAAATATAGTTCCCTTGAAGCATTTCCCCCTTTTTTTCTACCACTAATACCCTCTGTAGGCTAGTTAAATGATGTAATGAGAGAAAGTGAAGAACAGAGAGGAGAGGAGAACGAGAGCAAAGGATGAATGTTGAACAATTAATCTTCCCTTCATGTTAGTCTGAGCGATAGGGATGAGAGAAATGGAGAGGAGGGGGAGAAAGACAAATTCAGGCAGGATTTGAAGAGAGCGTTAAGGAGTGATGGAGAGAGGGACACATTGGAAACAGTGTTTCGATCTTCATTTAATAATTGAATAATAATCCCCCTTGAGACATGACCTAGAACTGGCAAAGAGGAAGAGAGGCAGCATCAGAGTGAGGATGACACACTGCTGCCCCCTTGTGATTTTATGATGTCACCACTTTCACATATGAGCGTGTGTGTGTGCTCACATGCTCATCAGCGTGTGTATGATTTACAACTGCAACCTGTCTCTGTCACACAGATATAGGCCCGTGTCTGTGATGGGGAGAAAAAAAAGGTCTTTGGGATGTCAGAAAAAAATCTAGATCTATTTCACTTTGTCATACACACTACACTACACACACTCATACACTCGCAGAGACAGGTTCAGACCTTATCTTCCTGTCAAGACGAGATTTTTTTTGGGGCTGATTTATGAGCTTTGGGGGGGGGACATGGCGAGGATGTTGACGTCTGACGTGAGCGCAATGTTGTGCTCAGGTTGATGTACGAGCGCTGGGGTTAGGGGACAGCACTGCGCTGACACCAGAGGTAGGAGTGGCGGCCCTGGGGCCCTCGGCCCGTACTGAAGAGCCAGCTCCGCATTCTCCGCATGCAGCAGCCCTGCAGCCACAAATACACACACTCTTTCACACACACCTGCTTTCTTTGTGTTATTAATAACTCAATAACTCTCTAGTAAAGATTTATTTGACCCCGGGTGAACATTCAAGCTAAAACGCATGCATCCGAAACACAGTATGCCGTACGCTGACATGTTATGATGTCTCTGCAGTGAGTGTTTGGTTAAGGCTAAAACAATCTGTGTATGTAAAAATATTAAATATTCCACACATCGTTTGGAAATAGGTGACAATAAGCATTCATGTTAAATGCTAACTGCTATACGATAAAACCAAAAGTGCAGCTACAATTAGATTGCACTACTCGTTGTTCCATTATTTACTGAAAATATTGTGTGTTATGTGTGTAGTAGTGACACATTTTTAATTATATTGTTCATTGTAGAACCCCATTCTATGAAAAAACATAATCATGTTTTGCACATACAAACATTGTAATTTATAATGCGTGTTGTACATCTTAATTACTTTAATTGCTCTGTGTGCTAAGAACTATGAGCTGCATTCAATGCATGTTTTGGCAATATAAATTATATTTATTGTTATTCACTAAGGCTGATACATATTATTAGTATCCAGGGGCAGTTTAGACATAATACTTAAAATCTGCCTCACAGGCAAAAAACTGTTATTTCCTCTCAAATTGCACAAACATTTAATGATTATCCGAGGGGGGAAACAATCAAGAACATGTGCAATTATGATCTGTCGACTCTAGTTAATTCAAAATTGCCTGTTAAAAATTTATAGAAAATGCAATTATTTTTAATGTCTAAATGAAACACTTTCAATGGTTGTAAAAATGATTGTAATGATACAAAATGTATATTCTGCAGCGCTGTGTGTAACCAAGGTAACTTCGTTACTATGGACTGACGGCTTTGGGGGCCTTGTAATATTGCACATGTGGGTTTGCACTTTATATAACGACTTCCTTTTGCACAGTAATAATGTCACTCAGCACTTTAGTGAACAGTTTGCACTTTATTAGCATGATTTGCACAGTACAGTTTGACATGGCCTATTGGCACATTGTTATATAATCTATACTATTTATTGATGTAGTAGTTGTTAAATGATTAAACCGTATTAATTGGAATGTCGTCTGGCAGATGCTGGTCGGTCCTCGGCTCCACCTGAAAAGAGAGGGGAGTTATAGCGAGAGCGCCGAGAGTGTTTATGATTGTGTCAGATTGACAGCGGATGAGATTCTTTATGGTGGTTGTGAAATAAAGACACGATGGTGTGCAACTCTACCTCCTCTCGTGTTTGGTTCTTTCACTGGAAATCCAGCCGCTAAAAGGGTCGCTGTCTCACACTGTGTTTATATGAATTCTGACTGTTTGCCCTCTCTCTGTGTGTCCAGTCTGCGTAGGGAGGGCTACACGATGCAGGTGAACGTCAACGACTACCTGGACATCTACTGCCCTCATTACAACGACAGCCATCGCATGGTGGGCACCGGCGAGCAGTACATCCTCTACATGGTCAGTTACCGCGGTTACAGGAACTGCGACCCCCAGCTGGGCTTCAAGAGGTGGGAGTGCAACCGGCCCCACGCCCCCCACGCACCAATCAAGTTCTCCGAGAAGTTCCAGCGCTACAGTGCCTTCTCGCTGGGATACGAGTTCCACGTTGGACAGGAGTACTACTACATCTGTGAGTGGAACCAATATCACGATGAAACATATCAATATGAAGCTGTCTTGAAGTGGAAAGCAAAATATATTAATTACAGTAAAAGCTTGTGAGACGAGAGCCGTAATGTGACAAACACACACTGTAATTATTTTGGGGATTTAACGATTAACTCAGTTAAGACCCTCCTTAGTTAATTTCAGGGTAACAAATTGTTGTTTCACATCTAATCAAATCACCCCGCAGTAAACCCAGGCTCGTACATTCTGTTGATTGTTAATCAAAATAACAACACTTCGTGGCAATGTGTAAAAGTAAAAATAGTGCGTTTTTAGCGTTTAGAAGAATGCATTATAAAAATTAATGTTTAAGATAGAGTGCTGCATTCTTGAACTACATTACTTGAAGGAGACGTTTCTAAAAACCTTTTGTTTCTGCAATTCGGTAATAAGAAAGCTGATCGAGACACAACTCATGTTTGTTTGGTTTTATGCAGGCTTGTTTTTGAAAAACCTCAAAATGCCTTTATTTTTTCAATTACCATGTAATATATTCAAATTCTAATATTCAGTCATAATGGGACATTTGGTTGGTTATATATTTTTGTATTAAAGACAATTTCACTTTTTTGACAGTAAGACAGAATGCACAATACCAGGAATGAGGCTTTTCCTGTCCTCTCTGTAGAGGAACATGTTATCTTTATAAAAACAGTTTTAATTATGATATATTATAGAATACAATATTTTCTATAATGTATCAGAAGTCGCTCAAACTATCAAATTTGATGATTTATTTTTGCTGAAATGTGCTGTGTTCAAAACACAAAAGTTGCCTCAAAGCTGTCATTTCGAATTTCTGTGCCATTACTCTGCTGCATTTAGTAACCTCCAATAAAAACACCTCGTGAACTCACAGTTACCACAGTTGCTGTTTTCGGGTTGGAGAAACTAGAACTGAATGCTTCTTTCCTGCCATACACAGAGTGCTCATTTCCCTCTGCAGTAATGTGTACAATAAATGCAGGCCTATTTTTAGGAAAGGCAGTTGTAAGTCACAAACAGTTGCTGTATAATTGTAGCTTGTTGTCCAGTGCTTCCTGCAATAGTACAAAATAACCCAAGCGCAGCGATGTCGAGAACGTTTGATGTTATGTGTACAATTGTATGTTAGCTGTGTTTATTTTGGAACAGTCCCGTCTGGCTGATCGATGTTTCATGAGGTCAGCATCAGCGCCGACACTGATCCAGTTTGGACCGCTGTTTTACTTCTGATATCTCGCTTACATGTGAAGCAGCAAATCCCAACTTTTGTCTGTTTTTTTTAAGCAGACCACATAACTGAAAGCATCATACGCATGTGAACACACATCTTTGTGCATTCTGTGTTTTTACAGCCACGCCCACCCACCATCACGGCCGCAGCTGTCTGAGACTACGAGTGTACGTCTGCTGCTCCACGGGTAAGTGTGTGTGTGTGTGTGTGTGTGTGTGTGTGTGTGTGTGTGTGTGTGTGTGTGTGTGTGTGTGTGTGTGTGTGTGTGTGTGTGTGTGTGTGTGTGTGTGTGTGTGTGTGTGTGTGTGTGTGTGTGTGTGTGTGTGTGTGTGTGTGTGTGTGTGTGTGTGTGTGTGTGTGTGTGTGTGTGTGTGTGTGTGTGTGTGTGTGTATTGTATGTGTGTGCGTGCGAGCATTAGTGTTTGACCTATAATGCAATGCTAGGACGTGTTTGCAGACAGTATCTGCATCCATCTGGCCACTCTACCCATCTGGCAGGCTACGGGCTCCCCACACACACACACACACACACACACACACACACACACACACACACACACACACACACACACACACACACACACACACACACACACACGCTGACTGCATACAGATGCATACATAATCTAAATACAGTCTAAAACAGGCAGAGCTATTAATACTCCTGCTGAGTTTCCCCTGCAGCATTTTCACTCGCGGCACAGAACCCCTCTTGCTCCTCTTTTTTTCCCGCTTCTCTCTCTCTCTCTTTTTCTGACTCTCTGTTCTCTCTCTCCCTAGTCCCCATCCACAGCAGCAGAGAGGAGCAGCTCCAGCTTTGAAGACCCTCACCCCCCCCCCCCCCCCACTTCTCACCTCCTCTCTCTATTCCTCCCTCTTTCAGCCCTCCCCCTCGCCCCCTGTCAGAATCCATTTATTGCTGTGTGCGGTCAGTGGGTGTCTGTGTATATGTAGTGTTAACCTTTCCATCTCGCTCTCCTGCCTTCCTTCAATCTCTCACACACACTCACTCACACACACACACACACACACACACACACACACACACACACACACACACACACACACACACACACACACACACACACACACACACACACACACACACACACACACACACACACACACACACACACACACACACACACAGACTTTGATCCCTGGCCTGTCCGGTCCTTTTAACTTCCATAGCCCTGTAGTATTAACCGCTCCTCCCTTTCACCCCCCTCTATCGCTCGCCATCCCTTTTCACACACTGCCTCTCTTCAGTTTGATCTGCCTCCCTTCACCTCCCATCTTTCAGCCTCTTTTTCTCTCTCCTTTTTTTCTCTCCCTCTTGTTCTGCTGGTTATGTTGTGGCTTGTCAGTCTGTCTGCTCCGGGGTATTTATTTTAACCCCTGCACCTTTTGCGTTGCTGCTCTCTCACATGTTTCTCTGAAGATGTCAGGTTGAATCTTATTAAAATCTTTTGGGAGCAGTGGTTTAACCCATGCTCTCTCACCCTCTCCCTCCTTCTTTTGCCGCCTCACTCAATGACCTCTGTGTCTCTCTTTCAGCCTCTGACGTGGATGATGAGCCAGAGCCTACAGAACCAGACTACACGCTTAGACCAGGCCTAAAACTGGAAGATAGTGGTGAGTCACGCACACACGTAGTCGTTGAGTAAGTGTGGAGCACTTACATCCGGCCTGTCTGAATTCACAAAAACAGACATACACTCGTGTTTGTCATTCAGATCATAACAGCCTCAAATCATGGCAATTATATGATACACACTTTTCCAGGTGCCGTTAAATGATTATTAATGTTTTATTCTTACTTTTAACAAATCCCATAAACTGACATGTGTCCATGTGTCTGTAGCACTTTCTGAACAGGTCACACACATATTAGTTAATTCTTCTTTAAAGCTCAGCGATTAATGTATCTAAAAATTATATTTAGTTTGTTAAGTCACATCTACATTTGCATCTCTAAACAAATATCATTATTTTAATCAGTAACATTTCATCTTTATCTGTCCTTTACTGCCTTATGTTTGATTAATAAGCATGTAGGCATCTTTTAAAGACAAATGATTGTGTCCTTGGGTAGTCGGGTTAGTCTGGGCAGCATATAATACCGGTGAAATAAATGAGCAAATCAACATTTTTAGTGATTCAAAGCTTCTCCCATTTCTATTGTGGTAGCTGGAAAATTAGAGGGCACTTATCAGACAGATTGTAGTAAGTACGATGAAGCTTTAAATATAGGGTGGACAAAAATATGAAAATGGAAAAAATACTCCCTAACCAACCCTGATGTGAATTACACACTTGTCATCTGATGGGATTTATTGACAATAACAAAAGAATAACATGCTGTTGCTTTATTATCTGAATACTGACAGCACTTTAAACGTTCATATTTGACGGCAGAGAGACCAGTTCAATCTCCATGCAGCATCAAAAGTCCAAAGTTAAATGTGGCATTTTCAAAAGACGGCTTCAGCAGAGTTAACTTCACAGCACCAGCTGGCTTGGCAGGCTGCTGATCCCGCTAAACAACTACATGCATATTCATCTCACACTCGCCATTTTCACCCGGATATGCAAAAAAGAAAAAGAAGATATTTATCAGATTTCCTGTAACTTCTAAATCTTGTGCCCCTAGTTTGTTTGTGTTGCTCTGATCAGGGTTACGAAACTTGGGGGAATCATGGCAATCATGTTAGCACTGGAACTGTATAAAATATGGCAGCGATTTAAGGGGGAAGCAGAGCAGTAAATCAATAAGTGACAGGCTTTGGGATGATCATGCGCTTGCTGCTCAGTGTTATGAGCAGCACAATAACAACATGCACAGATAGCTTGGCCTGGCTACCCGTTACACATTCAGACATTTGGGGATCAATCATCATCCTGTCCTGCTTTCACACACCTCTCCAAGGTAGCTTGTAAAATATGGTTCTGTCAATGTGCATGCTCACATGCGTGTCAGTGCATAATAAATCAGTGTGTTCGCATAACTGTCATAAGAAAACGTATCACTGTGGCCAAGGCAGCATGTTGTTTGAGTTTGTGGAGATACCTCTCTTATTTTTCTTCCCTCCATCATTCTTTCATCTTGTTTTTTTCCCCTCACCCCATCTTCTTCCTCCATGCCCTCCTCATCCTCCCGCTCTTTAATTCCCATCCTCCATTTTTCCTCCCAGCGCACAAGTAGAAACGCAGTGGAGGAGAAAGCCACCAAAACCAAGTTTATTCATCTTTTGATGTGTGAAATTAAGTTTTTCCCACTTCTAACATTTTAGTTTGATATTAATCTTAGGGTTATCAAATGCACGAATGTTGTCACAGATCTAAGTAAAGTAACCCATAATTGTGTTTGTCTCTTCTACATATATATCACGTTTCCACGCCAATTGTGCACATTATTCTCTGCACGTATCAAATATAGTCAAATAACAGAATACATATAACCTTTAACTGAAACATTGCCAAATAAATTACAGGTTACACAGAAGAGTATACGGAAAATAAAAAAGGTTATTTCCACAAAAGAACAGTTGAACAAATAAAGAATGTGAGCTACATGAAAATACTGCTAATATGAAGTGAACTGCTGAAACAATAGCAGAGCACAAATTACCCCGGCTCCTGTGGGTCATTTTCACCTGTAGTGTTCTGTGTTCCCAATTAAATTAATAGGATAACTCAAGTGGCTGAAGAGGAAGTGAGGGAGCCAGCGGGGAGCTGTGGAATTAACTGAAAACAAAGAAGCAGAGCAGTTTCCTATTCCCCTCCCTCGTCCTTCTGACTGCCGATTAGACTCATCACATCATAGCTTTAATTACTGGTATTCAATGTTCACACAAACACGAGGCAATGCGCAAACTGCTCCGTTCAAATCTGCCTGATTACCGTGTCTGAAAATGTTCAACTAAGCTGAATGTAGCAGGCTCTCTCCCCTTCACTGCTCACAGTTTATTTCCTGGTCGCTGCCCCTTTCAATCAGTGTCTGCAGCTCAACAGTGGTTCCCTCCTGAATACGGCCTCTAGTATTAGATTTCATTTAGATCTCACTTACGACACAGATGGAATGGTGCTAGCAGGTCCCCGCGCAGCCATGTGATTACTGATGTCTTTCAGTGGGAGGATACTCATTTACCAGCCCTGTTGGCTCAGGTTCCAGCATCTGACGATCAGGTCCGGAGAAAAATCTTTAATGAGGTTTATTGTCCTAATTAGCACTCCGTTAAGTGACAGTGTGGATTGGTTAGTTTGCCACTGAAACATCAGGCTGATTATCAGTAGGCAGAGCGCAGCACCAACTAACTGTTGCCTCTGCTTTTATTACATTTATTACTTTACATCCAAAAAGTGTTATATGCTTTAGTTATACTTTGAAAGGTCCCATATAAAGGTCTTCAAATCATATACAGTATGTAGCAAAAATGTATAATTTAAGTGTCAAAAATACATTTGTGCATTATATCTTGCAATATATTATACATTATTATTACCACCGACAATCAACACCCAATGCTCTCAACAACATGTCATCAACTTCAGATCCTTTTAAGCGTGTAACTACTGTTAAAGGAAGGTGTATATCTTGTAGTGGCAAATTATTCTTCCTTTAGTATGTATATTTTTTAGGTTGCTTATTAAGGGCATGACTTGCAAGAATATTCCATAATGCAAAAATGAAACCAAAAGCATCATGGAGCTGAAAAAGTTGTCTGCATGTATCAACGATTCTGATATGGAAAGCCTACTCATTTTTTGCCTCCATACAGGTATAGTCAGAGTCGCCAGAGGGTGCAGTGTAATAACATAATTGATATGAACCATGTGCCGGTTAGATGTCTAGACATCTTCAGGTGTTATCTCTAAAATCTCATTGGGCAGAAACATAAAACTAGCTTTTTATTTGATAACAAATGGCCTGTCGACTAACCATTAGTCATGTTCTGTATAATTAACACTAGCACCCCGCTCATTTGACATGTTAAAGACTAACCACCCGTCACAAGGAGAACTACCCAGCATCTTAAACAGTCTAGTGTCCTTTGTGTTTCTGCAGGAACTTTAATAAGTCTCGAGTTGAAAGACATGACTATAAACCAATCAGGGAGGGGCTATTGAAAGATACTATTTACTCTTGGAAAAGAGATTTTAATCTCAATTAGTCTTTTACCTGGTTAAATAAAGGATGTATACTATAGTATCAATGATGTCTCTAATCCTCCCAAACTTTATGGGGTTGCAATACTTAATCACTGGATTGACCCTCAAATGAGGACATTCTGATTCGGGAACACCACAAATCCTAATGTCGAACATCCCCACATAGTTCCATAGTTCATAGTTCCATAGTTGCAACCTGTTGACAACTACAATTAAAGGTAATTATTCTCACACATTTTATGTTACGAGTGGCATGGATTGTGTAGCAATATACAGGTGGTTCCAGGTCTATCATTATACATACATAAATAATAGTGTCTGGGGTATTAAAGTGCCATATTTATATAGTTTTGTATCAAATGTGTTATGATCCGAAATGCCAATTAAAAAATATTGTATGTGAGAAAAGTAAGAAATACATTATATTACATGCATATAGTTTTATACTTACGCTCATACAGAAAACTGCAGTCAATTAGCTACTGACACACACACACACACACACACACACACACACACACACACACACACACACACACACACACACACACACACACACACACACACACCCCACACTAGGACAGATACTCATAAACACAATCAGAGACTAAAATATCTCCTTGTTCTTGCTAACATGACATTCACATTCATAGACGCCTCTAGGTGTCTGAGCTTTCTAATTATCAGACGGATGTTGTCTGCTTTTCTGTTCCAAAATGTAGAATGCACAAATGCGTGCACACACACCCACCCACACCACACCCACCCACACACCCACACACACACACACACACACACACACACACACACACACACACACACACACACACACACACACACACACACACACACACACACACACACACACACACACACACACACACACACTGAAATACACACAGCTTACTCACTGATGTTTGGCGCAGGAACATGTCAGAAGGTGATGATGCACGTCACATGGCCCCTGCACAAACATCGCACCAATAACACGTGCTGATAATGATGTGTTTATCTGTGACAGCTAGTGAGAGACAGTGTGTACTGTAAGTGTGTATGAGGCGATTAGAGCCACACTTTAGAACCGGTCTTGCGAGATGCTCCGCAGTCTGCTGTTTTGTGTCTTCAAAACCACATTTCTATGTCACTCAACGCCACAGTAACAGTGTCCTGACCCCCCCGCTGCTTGCTCGGTTACAGAGCGGTCAAAGCATTTAACCTGAGCTCCACCGCTGCATAGAGCTCATTAGATTCGCCAGCAGAGCATACCAGAAGAGGCCATCTCTTAAACCAGGTGTCAGCCAGTCATTACTCTGCTGTCTGACCCCCAGAGCAGCTGGAAAGCTATATATGGCACCGAGTGGAAACACTGAGAATCTCCCCACTCCACCATTAACACAATGGCTCGTAATCAGCATCAGCCGTCCCGTGTACAGACAGAACATTGTGCTTCTGTCTGGCCTCAAGTCTCATTGATCAACTGACTTCAGAGGGTGTGTCAGGCCGCACGTGTGTCTCATAAGTGTTGGCGTGCTGAGAACTGTCTGGTGTTTTTCGTACGACTAGACATCAACACAACAAAAGACTGCATACTATTTTTAGGTCATCATTCGCCAGATGTTCACGCAGGGGGGTTTCCTTATATACGGTGTGTCTGTGTTAAATTATGTAAGTGTGTTACAACAGCGTGTCACTTTATCAAAAGGATAAGAGCTTCCTGATAACAGCTGCAGCAGTCTGTAATGGCACTGCTGATGTCTTTGTAGTGGACTTGTTATATTTCAGTGGGAGTGTGTAGCTGTGCTGTAAGCTGCCTTTTTTTCAGTCAGTCGGTTTCATTAAAAAAGTGTTTTACCAAAAGCCCTGCTGTGTAAGCAGATTATACCACAATAAGAAGCACAGATAGACTTATCTTCCCTTTCCTTGTACTGTAATGAGTTTAAATTAAGACATTGCTCTGCTTCATTCTCTTTTTTCTCTCCATTTCTGTTTTTCCAGATGAATATAACCCTTTCATTCCCAAACTGGAGAAGAGTGTCAGCGGAAGCAGCCCGTCCAGGGATCGCCTTCTCCTCACCGTGACGATGCTCCTTCTGGCCGCTCTCTTCATCTCCTAGCAACGGCCATCCCATCAGTGTCACCATGCCAACTAGCCTTGGGAGGGTGTACAGTATCAGCGGGTGGGGGAGTCGAGGGGGGAGTCAGGAGAGAGAGGAGAGTTAAGATACCACAAATAGAGCAGAAGGCGAGAGGAGCAAGACATTAGAGTTTTCAAGCATCAGTGTGAATGTGTGTGTGTGTGTCCAGCTGTGTGTGTGAGGAAGTGTGTGGTTTTCGTGGAGTTGAAAGACCTTGAGGCACTCGGTGACACAAACTGAACCGTATGTTTTAAAGTCAGCCTGTGCATACAGATGCAGGTGTGATAGACTGTGTGTGAGTGTGTGTTTGTGTGAGTGTGTGTTTGTGTGTCTGAACAAGCCACAGGTTGAGCTTGTTGAATCATGCACACCACACAAAGCATTTATACACCAGGAGAGGCCGGGCTGAAATCCTAGTAAAAATCAAAGCATCAAATCCACCCAACCAATTGAAAACCATTTGAAGACTTTCCCCTGGATGTGATTGGCTGAAACACTTCCTTAGAGCTAGTTGCCATAGTTTCTTGCAACAAGAATTAAAGTGAACTCAAATGAACTGAATCAGATAGATTTAATGAAAACTGAACTGAAATTGCCTTTTTTTTGTTGTTGTTGATGTTGATGCTGGAGACTTTTCCCAGTCCACGAAAGAAAAAAGGAACCAGCTGATGAACTGAGCAGGTCCTGTGTAGGAGACTAGTTGAAGTAGCTGATATTTCATAAACACACCCTGGGACTCCAGAAGCCAGTGTTTTAGTTTTCATCTCCGATGTCTGCCGTGTCATCCTGTGTTCACCATCAGCTCGTCTCTATGGAAGGGGCTGGACGGGGTCCTGGGGAAACACAGAGCATTTAAACAATGAAGCATTCACTCAAACAAAACAAGAGGGGATTTACTGTAGATGTGCCATTGACACGGGGGGTTTGTTGATGTTATAAGTTGCTGTGTCACTTTTCTGTCCTGTATTTGAAGTACCGAGGTTAAGGAAGAACACGATGGCTACAGAGCAGCCATGGAAACATGCAGCAATACTGCCCTCCTCTCAACACACTGCTGGCTGTTTTGAGGAGAGCAAGAGGAACAGGGACAAAGGAGGAAGAACAGTCCCTCACACAGGCGTCTATGAGCGGGTCCAGTCCTGGACAATAAGCAGCCCTCCACTGATCAATGTGGCGCAGCAGTCCGCTCCACCAATGCCATCTCTGTAAACCCATTCATCAGATACCACATGTAAACGGTTTTCTGTTACTGTTTGATTGTTAAGTGTGCCTGAAAGAGAAAACATATGTCTGAGTGTGCCACATGTGTGTTTGAGATTGAGAGAGACTATTTTAAATGGTACTAACGGTCAGAAAATACATCCACATTATGTACATCTTATACGTATGAAAATGCAAAAATAAAATAAAAATAAAAACACAAACTAAAGCAACAAGTAATATACAGTACATAAAACCGAGTGCTTTGGTGGAGAGCTGCGGCGATTCAAAACTCAAACAACTGTACCAGTCGGTTGCTTCAGAATAGTTTCCATAGCAACTAGCACCTTATTCACCATGGTTACCCCACCCTGCCAACGATGGACTCTAGTAGGACATGGCTTACCATAGTAGCTGATAAAAACGATGATGATGATGATGGTGAAGATGATTTTAGTGATGATGAAGACCTTGATGGACTGCGAGCTGACCGGCTCACCCACCGGCATGTGAGGCGTTAAAGTACGCGTGTAAATGTCATAACGGACAAAGAATGGAATAACAATGTCTTTACATTTGCCAAGGTGAAATGTATTGTAAGCATTTTTACAAACTTGAAGCTCAGTTTCCTTGTGGTTGTTTTTTAAATCTTGTTTTTTAATCTTTTATTTTTTAATTGCTGTGCTGAATTTGTTGTTGTCTTGAGGGGGGGTTGGGATTGAGCCATATGTAAACCTGGGCTGCACTGTGTGAGTTTCTTTGTCAACTTTAAGGTTAAGCTATCTTGGGTTAGTATGATTTCCAGAAATATTAATATTGACAAATCATTTATGGCTGTGGTTCCCATCCCTTTTTTTCTAGTGACCCTTTTAAAGGACAGTTCATCAATCATACACATAAGGATGACTTTACTCATGTTGCAAAATGTTTCCTGTCACACATAGGGACATTTTTAAAATCTGAGAAAAAATAGACCGACTGTTCAACCAAGAGATGATTATACTTCTTGAACAGGTCAAATTATCCAGTCATCTTAATTAGAACCGGAAAATCATAAGAAAAAAGTCCAAAATCATAGCAGATATTGTGCGGTAGAATTTCAATTTTTTGCTTAACGATCCCATGACTCGTCAGATTTGTGTCTGGGTTAAGTCGATCAGGTTGGGAACCACTTATAACGTTTTATTTGCATCAGTGTGCTAGTAGTTCTGGGTAACCTTCCCCAATGGGTTGTGACAGTTAGCTAGATTCTTTTCTCCACAAAACTTTGGAGAGCACACGTTTTTTAATGAATGTAGCTCTGTCACCCCAGACAAGAGTTTATACCTTTGGAAAAAAACATTGATCATGTAGTTTTGGAGCATCATTGAAATCAATACATTAGTGTGTTAAAGACCCAGGTGTATATATGGCTCATGATGGGAGGGTTGTGGGTCCTGGTGTGGAGGCAGAGGGTTACAAACTCTTCAAGAAGTTGCACTTAAGAACTTAGACACGAGAATAAGAAAGTGTGTGTGTGTGTGTCAGAGAGAGAGAGAGTACGAGCCTATTTCTGTTCATCACTTCATCTCTGTGCAGAGCTTTAGCATCAGAGGGTGTCTGTGTTAGTGTGTGCTGATGTCAGTGTGTACATGTGTGTGTGAGCAAATGAATGGGTGAGCAATAGTCTCTTTGTTTCTGCTCTTCCTGTGTGTGTATGAGCGAGAGTCTGTGACCGAATGTTGTCTGGCAAAAGAAAAAAAAGCATTTAATAGTGTTGGAAACAACAATTACAATCATGTTTACCTTTCGACTGGAATGACTTTAAATGAACTTGAAAATAAAATGTAAAATGAACAAACCATAACAGAGGTTATAACAATGATCATAATAACAAAATAATAAGCTTACAAATATTACTTTTAACAAGATGTGTGTTTGGCTCTTTATTTTTCTCCCTTCCCCTCTCGTGCCCTTTTCGCTCTCTCTTTGAGGATCTGAAAAAACAGAAAACATGCATGGAGCTAATCCAAGACAGCAGATCGCAGGAAATGTTTTTCCTGGTATATTCACCTCTCTATAGATAATGTTGTTTGGGAGCCCACAGATGTGATTTTCCATATCAAAGTTGGTGTGGCGCGCTCTCCCTCAGCAGTAATACCTTTACACGGTCAGATGAGGAGTGATAAACGCTTCAATCTGATCATTTGAATGACAATGGGCCCAACCTGCAGTGTGTACCTGTATGTCTGCGCTGGTGATTGAAGGATAAAACTGCTTCTAATGTCAGAGCGAAGCCATGCTCACTGATCTTCTGAACAGGTTTTTGTTGTGCCAAAGATATCTTTGACTAAGTGACAGGACGGCACGAGGAAGAAGATCGACAGATAGAGGTCAAAGTAGTCATGTTCACATAGACAATGTTCTGGCAGCAAAGTCAAACACGTTGAGGTTCGGGCTTTGGAAGCAAAGTATTGCTTTTCAAACCAATCCTGACCACCTCTTTGTTTACCATATGTATCGTACCAGTTGACATCTAAATTCAAAGAGTGTTTGCTATTCAATCACATGTCTTTTGGCTAAATTGTTATTTTAATGAGATACCGAAGTTCTGATTTGTCTCTGACTGATAAGGGAGGAATACGTTGGAGGATTTAGTCAAGTTTGATGCTTTGTTAACACTCATTGAGTGTATTTTCAGGTTTATAAATGATGTAGAAAGTTCCCATTAAAACGTATTACATTAAAAAAGTTCAATGAAACCATATTAGCTTTGTATCAGTGGTAGAGGGATAAGGGCATGTTGTTTGCTTTACTGCAATGACGTATCCTTATAATCTCGCTGATCTTGTGTTTGAAAAAAAAGCAACATCACATCTTTTAGGAAACCGATAGATCATCAGCCCAGAGGAATATGATCCAGGCCGTGAGTCAGACATTTAAGAAGAACACTTTTGATGGATGAATGCTATGACTGGCAATGCTTAACAAACCATATTCTGGAAACATCAATTATTTCCCAAGAATCACCCTGAGTCATGTTGGGGTGTAAACAAGCTTCCAGGCACATTTTTTATGATTTTTAATATAATCAAAACACTCCCTTCTTATTAATCTCAGACCATTCTTCTTATAATGCCTGATTTTGTGGTTGGGTTGAATTCCAACAATAACTTAATTAGCAGGCCTGAATAATTGATGCAGTTTAATTGAGGTAAAAGCCTTTCTATTATGTTTCCCCATCTTGAAGCTGATGCATTTTCCAATCACATTTACACTGATCATGATTGACCAAAGCTGTAAAAAAGGTGTTTTTAAATAGTGCAACATTTGCAGGATAAACAATTGTGAATTTACATATTTCTTTGGGGTCTCCATACATCAGTAACCAGTGGTGACCACTTGGGGCCGCTGTTTAGTCACAGCTCTGGTGAGGGGAGGTGCAGCCCCCCGATGCCCCTGCCTTGTAATCCTTTATTTGAATACATAAATCCATTAAAGCCACAATGGTCATTGTGTAACTGGAGTCACTGGGATTAAACATGGAGATGTATTTAACTGGGTTATGATATAACTACAGCATGTTGAAGCAGGTTGGTTCATGGAGAAGGTTTGCTGTGGCGCCATCTGAAAATGTGTCTTGTAGAGGCGAAGGACATTTTCTCTAACATACCAACCTTTGAAATATTGTGCATAATGCATCCAAGGCTTTAGAAAAATATCCCAGTCAAGGCAGCGTTTTTGTCTACATTCATTTATCACAATGAGTCAGGCTGAAGAGAAAATGTCCTGCCTACTCTGATTGTGTTTGTTAACAGAGAAACCAATGTTATGCATGGGCAGGCTTGTAAATATAAAGCTGTTTGCTAAAGGCTTGTTCTACCAATATCTGAGACACACACATTTACAAAGTGCTACCTTTTTGTGAGGACCTCTGACATTGCAATTATCTGTTTAAAATGCATTTTAACACTTATTCTCAAAGAGAGGAACACTTAAAGCTTCATTTATAGCTGTGTGTTAAAGGGTTAAGGCCTACATGAAGCATGCTGAAGCTCATCTGGGCCTCCTGAAATGTCTCCACACGTTAGTAGAATTCCTGTAACTTTAAATAAATACTATGATTAAATACAACTCAGGTTTTATGTGTGTAGCTCAGGCCTTCTGACCTTAAATTAATTAATTAATTCATTATGATACATTGTGACCAACAGTGTTGTGATTACATAATGAAGAAACATACCCACAAATAGCTCTGTTGAGGCAATAAATAAAAGTGGTCAGACAATGATACAGGTTGTAAACCAAAGTGAGCAAACCCACAATGATCTAATTTGATGATATAAATAATGCGTCAGCTGTGGAACAACTGGTGAGAATGTTAGGTCAAAGTTGAACAACAAAGTCTGGCTGACAGTTTTGGGGTGTTTCTCAATAGCGAGGATGCTGGCTTGGTAGTCGCGTACTTCCAAGTCACTTCCTTCAGATACGAAGCAAGTATGCTTCCAAGCCACTGGCCGTTTCTCAATCTCGAGGATACTGGCTTCCAAGCCAATATTTCAAGGATGCTACGTCATCGAGTGCCGCCGATGTACTGTTCCAATCTCCAGCATACTTGGAATTCCACCGAGGCCGCGTCCTTAGTTTGGGGAAAATTTCGAGGCTGCACATGGGTAGACTTTGCGTCCTTAAAATCCCCCCAATGCTTTGCGCACGGACCAATTTCAAAAACCCTTGCGGAGAACGACTGAACCGACGCAGCACACATTTAAATGTAAGTATGTAGTGGGTAGTGGCGTAGAAAATGTGTAGTGTTGGTACATTTGTTACTTTGTTAAATTTGTTACCACCATAAATGTGTTCCGTGAAAGTAAAGCAAGTTCATAATTAGATAGACATCGTGAGGTATTTATTTTCGGTACAGTTTATGTTGAAACCGTTAGAGAGAGTGGCACACTTGTTAGCCTGTTCCATTCTTCTTCGTTTTCCGAAGCCGTGGCTTGGAAGCATACTTGCTTCATTTCTGAAGGAAGTGACTTGGAAGTACGCGACTACCAAGCCAGCATCCTCGCGATTGAGAAACGGCCACGGCTTCGGAAAACGAAGAAGAATGGAACAGGCTAACAAGTGTGCCACTCTCTCTAACGGTTTCAACATAAACTGTACCGAAAATAAATACCTCACGATGTCTATCTAATTATGAACTTGCTTTACTTTCACGGAACACATTTTTGGTGATAACAAATGTAACAAAGTAACATATTTACATATTCTACGCCACTACATACTTACATTTAAATGTGTGCTGCGTCGGTTCAGCCATTCTCCGCAAGGGTTTTTGAAATTGGTCCGTGCGCAAAGCATTGTGGGGATTTTAAGGACGCAAAGTCTACCCATGTGCAGCCTCGAAATTTCCCCCAAACCAAGGACGCGGCCTCGGTGGAATTCCAAGTATGCTGGAGATTGGAACAGTCCTTCGGTGGCACTCGATGACGTAGCATCCTTGAAATATTGGCTTGGAAGCCAGTATCCTCGAGATTGAGAAACGGCCTAGGTGTCACGGTCTGTTTAATTTTATTTTGAAATGTCTTACCTCTTTGTGTCTTGTCTAGTTTTACTTCCTGTCTTTATTTCCAAGCGATAGTCTGATTGTGTTCACCTGTTTCCCTTGTGTTCCTGGTTTTGTTCCCGTTCCCAGGTTTGTGCCTTCAGTTTTTCCTTGTTATCGGCTTTTTTGTGGATTAAAGCTAGCTTTTAGTCAAACTACTTGACCTCTTGTTTTGTACTGCGTTTGGGTCCTGCCTTTCTACCAAACATTGACATTTGGTATTGATAGGATATGGAGTGTCTGGGCTCTCATTTTATCCAGTTCACCTTTTTGTTCTCCTTCAAACTAATTTCACTAACCTGGGGTTTGTTGTGATCTGACCACTCATGGTTGTTGCTCCATTGACCACGATGTAATGTGTTGCCTCATTCTGATGTCTTAACAACAACTTTGCCATGTAAAAGGTTATCAGAATCAGAAGAACCAATGACCTGAGACACAAAAGTCTAAACAAACTGCAAATGTTTCATTATCATATGGTCTTCATAATTCAGAAATAATCCGCCTCCCTACACCCATCCATCTGCAACACCCAAAGAACACATCAGAAAGAAAGAAAATACCGCAACAAATGTGAAACAGATGATCACCCCGCGTTGACACCCGCCCTGCTACCCGTGCTCTCAGTGACATTTGTTTGGTGATGAATCCCGGTACTGGCACAGAAAAACCCTGTGCCTTATGGCTTCTGCCTAAAAAAGCACGTTCCTCGACATGTGAACATGCTTTTCTGTCTTCATGATGATGAGCCTTGAATAATGTGTGTCATTAAGTCAGAGATGTTTCTCTGAGCATAAGGAAATACACGTGGTGTTTGGTGCTCATCGCTCCAGAGCCACAGAAGGTGAAAGCCAGAGAAGTCACTGATGTCACGTTGTGGAGGCACCTTGGGCAAAACCAACCAGGTCAAACATCACGTCTGTGTGGATGATCACACTTTACATGGAGGTACAGTAAAGCCTTCTCCATATCTCTAAGAAACCTGGTGGACTTAAGGGGTTCCTTTACAGCTATCTAAAAGTTCAACAACTGTTTTAAAGCTTTTTCATGTTTTGTTTGGATTTAAGTCAAAAGGAAATAGCTCAAACCTTGTTTTTGTTCTTGTTTCATAACTCTGCAAGGTTTAAAGTCTTGTTAAAAAAAAACACGTGTACAGAGGGCCCATACGTCGGTTACAGCATTGGCAGATGCTCTCACTAGTGCTTCATAGAGATCCCATAGGATTTTAAAGATGCAATTTCATCACTGATCAATGATGCCGATGATTCCACTTCTGTAACCTCATGGTAAAAACGCTAAAATAATAATCAGTGTAACTTTTTATGTAAATTAACTTCTGCTTTTCTATTCAGTATTAATTCAACTTGAAACATGTGTGTGAAACATTTAAAATGTCATGAAAACTTGGGAATATCAGAGGGAAATCTTTCTCAGCACAGGAAGTGATTTGTCTTTGTTATTCAAGTGGCAATAGTCAGTTATTTGGAATATAAAAAAACAATTGTGTGCTGAAATATTGAAAGCCACCATGGCTGGGTACATGTAGATATCAAAAACAACTTAAATTGTGACAAACAAAAGAACAAAGAAAGACATCCAGAATTTCACCCTGTTCAACACAATGCATTGGTTTTCATCAAACACTACTGCAAAACACCACCGTAAATGTCTTTTTTGGTGTTAGTTCAGGATTTGTGTTTGTTTCACTTTAGAAATATATGTTTTACATACCTTTACGTGATCCTCGTACATCATCACTCTTTCACATTCACACTGTACGCTTCTCCACTGAGAGTTTGGACTCAGCTGATCTTTTTATTGCCGACAACTATGAAATCAGACATTTGTACCTCCTTCCATCTCTACCACTGTAACGTGTCTTCCCCTGACAAGCAGAACACAAATGAGATTTTGATTACAGCTTCTCAAGACCTCTTTCTTGTTTGATTGAAAGGTCCATTGAAATTCAGCAATGCCCAAGAGCATCACGAGAAATAAATGAATACAATTTGTGTTATGTGGATTGAGTTCTGTGTTTATACAAAAGCCTTTGTTTGCTAATTTAGCTAAAAGAAAATCAATAATTCCCAGCAGTGTGAATCGTGTAGTTATGATTTATCCTGTCTCCGGAGACAAAAACACATTCAGTGAATTTGTTTGCATTCACTCAGAGAGATATAAGCACATTTCCTCCCTACAGACCAACGACCACATCTCCAGAAAGTAATAACACGGTGGATATTTATAACCAACTATATGTAAGGCTTTGATGAGATGTTATGACAGTTTTGAAAGTTACAAATGTCTCTCTTTATATTTCTGTCCATCCCTCCAGGCTTCCTTATTTTTGAATTCTCCCCGGTTCCTCCTCCCTCACATGGATGCAACATGCTTTGCCCCATCACATCTTTGCACAGCCGTCCTTCCATTTTCTCATCCTCCCCTTTGAGCGGCTACTCTGAAGCTGTCAGTCACCATCAGATTTATGCTTTTGTGTTAGTCACTGCCTGGCTTCCCCCCCCCCCCCCATCCACTCATCACATGTCCCCCTCTCCTCTATGTTTAGAACTAATCCTCTATTTCTGAGACAGCATCTGTACAGCCCAAAACAGATGGGAGGGTTATATATACCCTGTCTCTCTGTCTGTCTCACTCCATACAATACCAATGTACTTTAACACTGCACAAACATTAGAATACACACTGGAAATCAAAGACTTATCAATAAAACTATTGACTCAAGAGTAAACATGTAAATTAAAAAGTGTAATTTGATCCTTCATCTTGTCAAGTCACTACATTACAAATAAAGCTTTTGCATGATGCACTATCATTGTTCCCACATTATGCTGGTTTTCTATCATATCAAGATATTTGTGTTAAGTTCATACACAGTATCGGATATATCTAATGGACTCAGATGTAAATGATTACGAGCTTAAACTGTACTTCCAACCAGTCATGTCCTCATTTCTTTTCCTCTAATCACCAGATAATCTACCCTAAAATCTCCAGAGTGACGGTCGTCATTCGGGTGTTTATGTATTTCAACAACAACAACTTATTTAGCTCTCCACAAAGCTCCTGATCTGAAAGACCCTGTTTGACATCTGAATCTCTTCTTACATGTTTTCCTGTAACTGATAGTTGCCACTGTTTCCAAAAAATTGAAAATATAACTCATCTATTGAAAGATCCAAACTGGGATCAAATGTCAACCAAAGAACAAAGTGACAGGTATTTGAATATTAAAACTAAAACATAATAAAATCTAAAGCTAGCTAAATCTTAAAGTTATTATTTTTGACAAAATAAGGAAAAACATCCAAACTCAAGGTCTACTGTACTTACTTGTTCTTGAGAGCTTTCAACTATGTCTATTCATTCAGTGTATGGAGATTTCTTCAGAAGGTCTGCTTACATCAGTATTGTTTGAGAGCAGGCCTATGGTTTCAATAAAGATAAGTTAATTAGGTATTGATTAAACATTTTCTGCAATATTACATATTACGTATCTCACAAAACTAGAAGAAATGCATGGCCCCTAAAGAATCATAACAACTCATTCTGGATTCCTGAGATGTACAGTACAGCAAACTTTCCCAACCCGCACAACATACTGGCACAGTTTAGAGACATGTGCGGTGACTGTCTGAGACATATGTGACTATCGTTTTCTGAATCATCTCAGTCACCAAAAAAACATGCCACGCAAGTGTGAACATACTTAAATATTATATGCACTGGCACACACCCACCTACTGTATATTCAACATATGCACGCCCCAACGGTGACACACACACACACACACACACACACACACACACACACACACACACACACACACACACACACACACACACACACACACACACACACACACACACACACACACACACACACACACACACACACACACACACACACACACACACACACACACACACACACACACACACACACAGGGCGGCCATCAGGTGAGACATATATATATACAGTCTATGGGTGAGACATATTGTGTTGTTTGTTCTCAGAGTGTTGGAAATGTCTTCCCACCTTCAGCGCACATGCACACAGAGTACAAATGTCAGCTCAGGGTGACGGAAATTATTCTCTGATATATAATGTTTGGTTAAATTTGGCAATTTCCACGCACTCCAGATTATTTTTAATTAAAAATGTTTCACTAATTTATATTCTTCTCCCCCTCACTGTGTCCCAGGGAAGTGATTCTAAACCCAGAAAACATAAAAATCTAATAAAAGAAAACGACTTTTATGTTAAAAAAACTCCCTCCTGAAAGCTGGCTTTAACAAGTTATTAATTTATTTTTCTTGGTATGTTGTCAAATATGCTGCCAGTCTGCTTCCAGTCTTTATGCTCATTATCTAATTAACTCCCGACTGTAACTTACCAAAATGTTGAACTATGCCTTAAAGCATCCACCTTTCAGGCCATTTGAACTAATATAAGATTTGTTTCGGGAGAATCATGTTGAGACTATAGGGACTCCATGTGTACTTCTGCAACAATTAATTGTTCAAATGCCATTATTTTATCTGGAAATATGGAACCAAAAAGGCGACTGTAAACTGAATTTCCTTTTCTTGTTTTGCTAAATTGAGCTTCAAGAAACCCATTGGGTCCACATAAGTGAAAGCTCGACTGAAGTGGATGATACACCATGGGGCATATGGTGTTCTCTAGCTGCATTATTTCCCCCTAGATTTCGTGTTAATCTCTCATGTGTCTCATTTTGATTTTTCCGTCCTGCTTTTTACTCTAAAAATCCCAATTGTACATTTATCTACACAAGTCTCTCAAATGCCAAATGAAACAAACAGCTGAGCCGACTACACGACTCTCTCTGTCTCTCTCACACACACACACACACACACACACACACACACACACACACACACACACACACACACACACACACACACACACACACACACACACACACACACACACACACACACACACACACACACACACACACACACACACACACACACACACACACACACACACACACATGCATTCCCAAAAAAACACACACGAGCTGATGAGCACGACTGAAGCTGTGAGCACATTGCAACTTGCTGAGTACAGCTTGGCCAAGAAGAGGAATTCATGAGGAACACATTAACAGGCTGTCTGGGACACTATAATACATGTCTGAGACTCTTGAGTATTTACTGCATTGGACTCTTTATTGTTGTTTCACTGCTGCTTAATACTGGTTTTGATTTGAACAAATGTTATAGTTCTTGAAAGCTTCTGCTCATGAGTCCTACATTGGCCTTATTCTTAAATGATTAGGTCACCTCGAACTTTAACCTTTTGTAATCTTGTGTTGTAAAACTAGTTGGATGCTTGTCTGGTGCGGATCATGCTGTGTGTCTCATTGTAAAACAAAACGCATGCTATATTTGAGACTAACTAAAATTAATAATTGTACATGTTTCATTTCCCGGAGATAACGTTATGCTGTCAAATTGTAATGTGCTTTTGAATGAACCGCAGGTCATACGAGTTAATTAAAAAACCTTATCAGTTTCTGCAGCGAGGAGTGATTTCAGTGAAAAAGCTTTGCTTCTTTCACAGTGCTTCCGCCATCACACCTTTTCATTCACGCTTTCTTCAATCCAGGGAGTTTAATATTCACATAAAGCTTGTTTGTCAGTTCAATTTTGAAGAGAAAATGCTGACGATAGATTTCCCCCTCAGCTCTCCCTTTCTGACTTCTATTCTTCATTTGTCCCTGTCTCCTCAAATCTCTATTGCACTGCATCATTTCTTGTTTTTCCAAATGTCTCAGCTGCAGTGTACTGTAAAATCAGATCAAATCTCAAAGCCTTCTGGTGGCCTCCCTCTTTTTCACACACTAACACACTCTGAGACACTGATTACTAAGCACCTCCGGGCAGCAACCAGCGTGTCACCAATGTGGGTTATTGTGCATTTTAGGTGACGAAAATAGGAATTGATGAGCAAAGAGGACAGACTGTCAACCTGTCAGTACACGTGTACCTACAGTAGGCCTTCCTATGTTTGTTTGTTTGCCAAATAAAATACGTGTATTTGTTAGTGGGCTGAAGCGCACAGAGGACAAGAGAAGCATCCTTTCTGATTCTTCAAATAGCGGCGTGGTGGGCTAAATGAGTGTATCATTCCATGCCTCAGTTAGTCAAGACATGCGCTAAACCCCCAACTCGTCTTCTTATCTCTTGTAATTACAAATCAGCAATGGCTTAATGTTGCAGGAGTTTTATGTTGAGTTTCTCAAAGCTGTTCTTCTCGTGTCATAGACTGCCGTCAAATCAACACACCCAAGTTTTACATTTAAAATGTCCTTAAGATTTTGGGTTTATCCATAGTTTTGAAACTGAAATGAAGTTGTGTTATCGGGGTCCAAATGTTGCCATGCGAAGATTAATTCAAGATGATAGAAACCTACATTTTGCAAAACTGTCACGATCTTAGTTTTTGTGTTTAGTTTTATTTTGACTTATTTTCTCCTGTGTCTTCCTTCCTGTGTTTTCCCTCCTGTCTGATTGTCTCATTGTGTCCACCTGCTGCCCCTTTGTTTCACCCCCCCTCCCCAGCTGTGTCTTGTCTTGTGATTACCCTTGTGTGTATTTAGTCTTGCTTTCCCTAGTGTTCTCTATGAGTTTTTTATCGATGTTTCCCTTTGTTGGGTTCCCGATCGCTTGACTAAATGTTCTGGATGTCCCTCGTCCCTCCTGTGTCTTCTTAGTGTTCCTGGTTTTGTTTGCTTCTTTTCCCTTTGTTCAACCTCGCCTGCACCTGCTGTTTTTGTGTTTATTTCATATCAGCGTTGAATTCAATCACACTTGCTTTTGTTTACTCCTATATCTGCCTCAACTGTTTTTGTGATGACAAAAACTGAGATTTCTCACAGTTTTTTTAGGTTTTTAGGAATCTCCACAAGGTATACAGACATTACAAATATTGTTATGAAATGCAGAAATCCTCTGACATCTTTATGTGAATTGTTTTCTTCATAATGGACTCATTTTATTCCAATAATTTCATAACTGTGCCCTGCCCCTCGGCCTCCACATCAATCACATGCGAGAAATACACCAACTGTTTTGATAATGACAATGAGAAATGGGGTATTATGGCCATTGTATAACACATCTATTGTTATTGTCATAAATATCTGTTGAACAGTACCTATATAGACTCAGGGAGGATTCAGGTCACAGCATTTCATAATATAGATCACACAAATCCTTATCAGTACTGTCTCATTAACACAATGCACTGAAATATAATGTGAGCAACCTGGAGATTGAAATGTATTAGAGACATTATTATTTGCGCAAATGAGTTCGTAATGATCTGCATTATCCGATATAGAGGCCTACATGTGTTATCTAATGTTCTTTCCCTTCACAATCTGTCAAATGTAACCCCTAGTGTGACCTCTACAATCCAGATAAGACATCAGGTCCTACAATTCTCAACCTGCTGCACATTGAGCATAATGGTTGCTCAATAAACCAAAGTGTAATAGTTCCCAGATACATTGCTGTAAATGTTAATTTTTTCACAGAAACTTCAGGGGTAATTCTCATATTTCAAATTGCAGTTGTTTTGTTTCCCTACAAGCTGCTTTTTAAAAGAAGCCCACAACACTCACAAAAAACCCATTTTATCATTTTTCTATGCCAGAATTGCATTTGTTGAGTGCTCTGCCTTTGTGTCGCTTTGCGTGATTCAAAAGATGCCCTTCTTCTGATGTTTCCTTTCTGTCCTGGTCTTTAGGGCGCTGTTTGCATGCCGGTCACATATTAAATGCAACTGCTTTCATACAAAAGTGGAGTGAAAACTGTGTCTGCAAAATCTGATATATTTCTGCCTGCACACACAGCATACTATATCGCATGTGATTGCACTTTCCTCTGCAATTTCACAATCATTATGTGTGTCCCCTCCTTAAAGGGGACCTATTATGCAAAATCCACATTTTCATGTCTTTTATACATAAACATGTGTCCCCTCTGTGTAAAGAGATTCTGAAAGTTTCAGGAAAAAAGATTCACTCACTTTTTGTCCTGATCTATTTATATAAAAACCTGTCTGAAAATGAGCTGATCAGATTTTGGCCACTTTATGATGTCATAACTTTTTTTTGGCTTGTGTAACCATTAGCCAATAACCAACCTGTCATAGTCTGCTCCATCATTCACCAGTAGTTTCCATTCACCTGTCTCACCTGTTTTCCACACCCACTCGTTAACTCACTCTCTTTCTCTTCTGCACCCATTAGCTTCTGCCAGTATTTAAACCCGCACCTGACACACACTCTTTGCCAGATTGTACTTTGCCTCATGCTTGTCTCTCCCGCGTTCAAAACTAGATTGCCTACCCGGTTCCGACCCTGCCTGTCCCCGACTATCCTGCCTGGCCTGTTATCCGACCCTGCCTGTATCCACGCTGACCGCCTCGCTTACTCCCTCACCCTCTGCCTGTCCCTGACTCACCTTCTGCCCGCTGTCCTCCGGTGCGTTATACTGCCCGGTTGGTATTCCTCCGATCCAGTGGAATCTCCAATAAAGTATATTACCAATTCTCCTTGGTTTCTCGAGTGCTGCATTTGGGTTCTCCTTAAGATTGTGACAGAACAATCTGGCCAGAACATGGACCCAGCGCACTCCTCTTCACCAAGAGACCGTTTCAGAGGACGCGAGACACGAGAGTTGAGGACGCTCTCCAGAGGCAGGAAGCCTCGATAGCCATCCTGGCCACCGAGGCTCATCATGCTACATCTTCACAGGACCAGACGCTAACCTATTTAGCTGCGCAGCTACAGCAGCTAACGGCTACGGTGCAGCAGCTAGTGGCAGGAATGGCCACTCCAGCGCCTCTTCCTATGCCGTCGACACCCGCTTCTGCATCACCTCTGATGGGATTTACCCCGGAGCCTCGGGTGGGAACTCCGGAGCGCTACGCCGGGGAACCGGAGGGCTGCAGCCCGTTTCTTACGAACTGTTCTATCCTGTTTGCACTGCAGCCACACACTTTCGCTTCTGAAGCTGCTTGTGTGGCGTTCACGGTCAATCATTTGACTGGGAAAGCCCGACTGTGGGGCACAGCGGAATGGGAGCAACAAACACCCGCCTGCTCTTCGTTCCCCGCTTTTTCTGCGGAGCTGCGCAAGGTGTTTGGACCCGTGTCTGTGGGTCCAGACGCTGCAGGAGGACTATTGAACCTGAGCCAGGGTAATGGATCTATAGTGGATTATGCCATTGAGTTTCGCACCCGGAGCCGCCTCAGCAACTGGAATTCTGCAGCCCAGTGTGACGCCTATCTGCGTGGGTTGGCGGATTACATTAAAGACGAGCTGGTGTCGTTTGATCTGCCCAATTCACTGGATGGGTTGATTGAACTGACTTCCCGCATGGATCGGCGCATCCAGACACGGAGACGGGAGCGACGATCGGCGGAAGTTCAACATGCCTGGGCGCCCCGACGTCCGAGTTTGGCTGCGACTCCTCACCTCACTCCAGAGGAACTTGGAGGAACGTGAGCATCGCAGACGTCGTAACCTGTGTCTCTACTGCGGCCAGGCCGGCCATTTTGTTTCTCACTGCCCGGTAAAAGGCAAGGCTCAGCAGTAATGGGGAACATACTGGTGAGCCAAACCCCTGGATTTGTTCCCACTCAGAGACCATTGAGCCACGCCAGGTTGCTATTACCGGATAGCTCTCAGGCTCTTGCCGTTTTTATTGACTCTGGTTCGGACGCGAGTATTATGGATGAAGAGCTTATGCTGCAGTTGGGAATAGACCGGGTTCCCTTATCTCGCCCAGTTCCAGCCAACGCCTTAGACGGTCACCTGCTGGGGACAGTGACTCATCAGACTGTACCCGTTCACATGCTCCTGTCTGGGAACCATCACGAGACTATTCAGTTTCATGTTCTCCGGTCTCCACATATCCCGCTTATCCTGGGTTACCCATGGCTCCGCCGCCACAACCCTAACATTGACTGGGAGACGGGAGCCATTTTGGGATGGAGCCCCTCTTGTCATCAGATCTGTCTGAAACAGGCTGCCGCGCCTCAACGCTAGGGGAACCCCAGCCAAGTTCTGGATGTTACAGGAGTTCCACCGGAATATCTGGACTTCAAGGAAGTATTCAGCAAGTCGAGGGCTACTTCCCTACCGCCACACCGGCCCTACGACTGTGCCATCGACCTGCATCCCGGCACCAGCCCTCCCAGGGGTCGATTGTACTCCCTGTTTGCTCCGGAAAGAGTTTACATGGAGACTTATATCAATGATGCTCTGGCGGCTGGGATTATTCGCCCGTCCTCATCACCTGCTGGCGCAGGGTTCTTCTTTGTAGAGAAGAAAGACAAGACCCTAAGGCCCTGTATCGACTTTCGGGGTCTTAATGACATTACGATCAAGAATCGATACCCACTGCCTCTTATCTCTTCTGCATTTGAGTTGTTGCAGGGAGCAACCATATTCACTAAGCTGGACTTGCGTAACGCGTACCACTTGGTACGTATTCGCGAGGGGGATGAGTGGAAGACAGCCTTCAACACCACCTCGGGGCACTACGAGTACCTAGTCATGCCTTTTGGGCTTACCAACGCCCCTGCAGTATTCCAGGCGTTGGTAAATGACGTGCTCCGAGACATGTTGGACCGACACGTGTTTGTTTACTTGGATGACATCCTGATCTTTTCCAAGACGCTGAAAGAACACGTGCACCACGTCCAGGCGGTTCTCAGGAGATTACTCGAGAACTCGCTGTTTGTTAAAACGGAGAAGTGCGAGTTTCACACATCCTCTGTCTCTTTTCTGGGATACATCGTGGGACAAGGGAGCATCGAGATGGATCCTTCCAAGGTTGATGCAGTCACTTCCTGGCCGGTTCCAGATTCCCGGAAGCGGCTACAACAGTTCCTCGGGTTCGCCAACTTCTACCGGAGGTTCATTCGTGGATACAGTACCTTGGCCGCTCCTCTCACAGCCCTGACTAAGGTCATGTTCCAGTGGTCCTCCTCGGCTGAGGAGGCATTCCAGAACCTTAAGGCCAGGTTCACCTCCGCCCCCATCCTCCGAGTACCCGATCCTGTAAGACAGTTTATTTTGGAGGTGGATGCTTCTGATATGGGGGTGGGAGCCATCCTGTCTCAGCGAGCAATGCACAGCCAAAAACTCCATCCCTGTGCTTTCTTTTCAAAGCGTTTGACTCCAGCGGAAAGGAATTATGATGTGGGAAACAGGGAGCTGCTAGCAGTGAAGTTGGCTCTGGAGGAGTGGCGTCACTGGCTCGAGGGGACCAGTCAACCTTTCCTGGTGTGGACCGACCACAAGAATTTGGAGTACATCCGGTCGGCCCACAGACTGAATTCCCGACAGGCTAGATGGGCCCTTTTCTTCACTCGGTTCAATTTCTCCCTCTCCTACCGCCCTGGTTCTCGGAACATTAAGGCTGACGCTCTTTCTCGTCAGTTTGGAGAGGGAGGTAACATTCCCAGGGGCTTGGACACCATCCTTCCGACTTCTCAACTCGTCGCCGCCCTCATCTGGGAGGTGGAGGAGAGGGTCAAAGCCGCCCAGCAGGACCAGCCGGGACCCAGTGCCTGTCCTCCGAACCGCCTGTTCGTTCCGCAGACGTTGAGGTCTGATGTTCTCCAGTTGGCTCATAACTCCAGACTCACCTGCCATCCTGGGATCCAACGCACATGGGAGGTAGTCCAGCAAAGGTTCTGGTGGGCAACACTTAAGGAGGACACCAGGGAATTTGTTAATGCCTGCCCCGTTTGCAATCAGAACAAGTATTCTCACCAAGCTCCTGCTGGTCTCCTACGACCTCTGCCTATCCCTCATCGCCCCTGGTCTCACATTTCTTTGGACTTTGTTACTGGTCTGCCACCGTCCAACGGACACACTGCCATCTTGACGGTGGTAGACCGATTCAGTAAAATGGCTCATTTTGTGACAATACCCAAGCTCCCCTCAGCTAAAGAGACGGCTGAGCTGGTCCTGCTCCATGTGTTCCGGCTCCATGGGCTGCCTACTGATGTGGTTTCCGATCGTGGTCCTCAATTTACCTCGGTGTTCTGGAGGGAATTCTGCACGCTCCTTGGGGCCACGGTCAGTCTGTCATCCGGTTTCCATCCGCAATCCAACGGTCAGACAGAAAGAAAGAACCAGGAGATGGAGACGACCTTACGCTGTATAGTCTCCAAGAACCCAGCGGCCTGGGCTAAACAGCTGCTCTGGGTCGAGTACGCCCACAACACTCTGGTCAGTTCGGCCACCAAGCTGTCCCCATGTCAGTGTGCTTACGGGCTTCAACCCCCTCTGTTTCCGGCCCTGGAGAGGGAGGTTACCTGTCCGTCCGTCCAGGCTTTCATCCGTCATTGTCGACGGACCTGGAATCAAGCCCGGAGAACTCTCGTCTGTTCGGCCAACCGGTACGCCTCCTCTGCCAACCGCCGACGTTCCGAAGCACCTGTCTACCAGGTGGGCCAAAAGGTATGGCTTTCCTCCCGGGATATTCCTTTACGGGTGGATTCTAAGAAACTTGCACCTAAATTCATTGGACCGTTTGAGATTGTCAGGATAATCAATCCTGCAGCAGTAAGGCTAAGACTGCCTCGGACTCTGCGGATCCATCCCACCTTCCACGTTTCCAGGATCAAACCTGTTCGAGAGAGTGCCTTGGTTCCTGCGATCCCTCCCCCACCACCCCCCCGGATGATTGACGGCGGGCCTACGTACACTCTCCGACGACTTCTTCGTTCCCGTCGCAGAGGAAGAGGAGTCCAGTACCTGGTGGACTGGAAGGGTTACGGCCCTGAGGAGAGGTCTTGGGTTCCAGCTCGTCATGTGTTGGAGCCCCGGCTCATCAGGGAGTTCCATCGGCGTAATCCCGAGCAACCATCTAAGACCGTCACGTCGATGGGCAGAGACACAGGGAGAGTCTCTCCTCTTACCGTCAGCTCGTCAGAGGAGGACAGCGAGGGGCAGGCTTCTGATGAGGATGCAGATTCCCACAGGGGGCAGGAGAGGGAGGCGGAAAGAACTTTTTCAGATGAGTATTAATCCCACCTCCCACCCTCATCTGTAGATTAGCATTTAGGGACGTCAGGAGCCGTCCATTAAGGGGGGGGTTCTGTCATAGTCTGCTCCATCATTCACCAGTAGTTTTCCATTCACCTGTCTCACCTGTTTTCTACACCCACTCGTTAACTCACTCTCTTTCTCTTCTGCACCCATTAGCTTCTGCCAGTATTTAAACCTGCACCTTACACACACTCTTTGCCAGATTGTTCTTTGCCTCATGCTTGTCTCTCCCGCGTTCAAAACTAGATTGCCTACCCGGTTCCGACCCTGCCTGTCCCCGACCTGCCTGCTCTGCCTGTTTCCTGATCCTGCCTGTCCCTCGACTATCCTGCCTGGCCTGTTATCCGACCCTGCCTGTATCCACGCTGACCGCCTCGCTTACTCCCTGACCCTCTGCCTGTCCCTGACTCACCTTCTGCCCGCTGTCCTCCGGTGCGTTATACTGCCCGGTTGGTATTCCTCCGATCCAGTGGAATCTCCAATAAAGTATATTACCAATTCTCCTTGGTTTCTCGAGTGCTGCATTTGGGTTCTCCTTAAGATTGTGACACAACCATGGCAACACCCATTGATGTTGTTGGAAGGATTTTGTTCAGAGGGATTTTTATGTTTTTCCTTGCCTTATTTTACTTTGTTGCCTGGCCTAGTTCCGCAATAAAAGTATTTTGGATTTCAAACAATATTCTGCATTTGGGTCCTGTGTACCTTGCCCTCGAGCCGTGACACGTAGAGCACCATTGTGTTCTTTTTAACCAAATATCTCGAGAGGCGTAGGGAGTGGCTCCTTATTTTCATCTAAAGTAACAGACATAGGCTGAGTCTCACTTCGGTTATTTTTCATTTCCTCGCTCCTCGGTCTCGGTATCACCGGAAGTTGATTTGTCTGCGCCATCTTGAGTAGCGTCCCAGTGGCCTTATTTGTGCCGGAGGACCGAGGATCGAGGATCGAGGAGCGATAACGGAGGAGCGATAATCGAGGAACTACCGGACCATCCTCCGGTGAAATCCTCAGACACTCGCCCTGCCCCCTTACCAGAGATGGGGTCGCTACTAAAAAAAAAGTAATATATTACATATGACTTTAAAAAAAAGTAATATATTACACTTAGGGCTGTCAGTCGATTAAAATATTTAATCGCGATTAATCGCATGATTGTCCATAGTTAATCGCGATTAATCGCAAATTAATCGCACATTTTTATCTGTTCTAAATGTACCTTAAAGGAATATTTTTCAAGTTTTTAATACTCTTATCAACATATGAGTGGACAAATATGCTTTATGCTAATGTTTATTATCATTTGAACAATGATAAATATTCTCATGAATATTAAACACAACAACCTGGAATCTCTCTCATTCAATACAAATGTGTGTGTGTGTGTGTGTGTGTGTGTGTGTGTGTGTGTGTGTGTGTGTGTGTGTGTGTGTGTGTGTGTGTTGTGTGTGTTGTGTGTGTGTGTGTGTGTGTGTGTGTGTGTGTGTGTGTGTGTGTGTGTGTGTGTGTGTGTGTGTGTGTGTGTGTGTGTGTGTGTGTGTGTGTGTGTGTGTGTGTGTGTGTGTGTGTGTGTGTGTGTGTGAGAGAGACAGAGAGAGTCGTGTAGTCGGCTCAGCTGTTTGTTTCATTTGGCATTTGAGCGACTTGTGTAGATAAATGTACAATTGGGATTTTTAGAGTAAAAAGCAGGACGGAAAAATCTAAATGAGACACATGAGAGATTAACACGAAATCTAGGGGGAAATAATGCAGCTAGAGAACACCATATGCCCCATGGTGTATCATCCACTTCAGTCGAGCTTTCACTTATGTGGACCCAATGGGTTTCTTGAAGCTCAATTTAGCAAAACAAGAAAAGGAAATTCAGTTTACAGTCGCCTTTTTGGTTCCATATTTCCAGATAAAATAATGGCATTTGAACAATTAATTGTTGCAGAAGTACACATGGAGTCCCTATAGTCTCAACATGATTCTCCCGAAACAAATCTTATATTAGTTCAAATGGCCTGAAAGGTGGATGCTTTAAGGCATAGTTCAACATTTTGGTAAGTTACAGTCGGGAGTTAATTAGATAATGAGCATAAAGACTGGAAGCAGACTGGCAGCATATTTGACAACATACCAAGAAAAATAAATTAATAACTTGTTAAAGCCAGCTTTCAGGAGGGAGTTTTTTTAACATAAAAGTCGTTTTCTTTTATTAGATTTTTATGTTTTCTGGGTTTAGAATCACTTCCCTGGGACACAGTAATTTTTTTTTGCGTTAACGCGTTATTAACGCGTTATTAACGCGTTATTAACGCGTTAACTTGACAGCCCTAATTACACTACTTCATTACACTCTACATAAAGTAACTCGTTACTTTACTCGTTACTTTACTCGTTACTTTACTCGCAGGGCCGGCCCGCCCCTCCCTACAGGCAGATCACGCAGACTGCTAAAGTTTCAAATGTTCTCTTTAGTTCAGTTTCCATCGTCGCAGACTGATCCAGATAGTTCCTGAATGTTTTCCTATCTGACCATGGCTTTCCTCTGTCTTCTGCTATCTGTATTTTGCGCAGTATATCTCTGAACTATGGTGATTCCACTGTGCAAATGGCAACATTTCCTCTACTAGGAAGGATGCTACAAGCCTGTCCATCTCTGCTTTGGTTAGTCCTCCAAATTCTAATTTGTGTTGCTTCGGGGTCGGCGGCGGCGCACTCACAACATCCTCACTCTGGGTTCGGGGGTCCTTAGCTATTAGCTTCACCTTAGCATGTGTTCTTTGCAGGTGTTTGTTGAGGTTTGACGTGGTGTTTACAGCAGTGGATAACAGCTTCTGTCCTGGACACACTTTGCACACAACCGTGCTCTTATCGACGCTTCCATCCGTCCATTTTTTTTTTTTTTAATTCCCATCCACGGGGCCGACCAAAGCGGTCTCATCAGCTTGTTCGTTCATGTTTGACTATTGTTCACCGTGGTTTGTTGTTGTTTGAAGTCCCATACTGAAGTCATGAACGTTAGTTGGTGCTCCAGTATAATCGGTACGCCGGAAACTCATCCAGTGAGAAACGTTCCGCTGTGCAAAAATAAGTGCGATTAAAGTGCGATTAAAATGCGTTAATTTTTTTAACGCGTACATTTTTGTGTAATTAATTAATCTTAATTAACGCGTTAAAGTCCCGGCCCTAATTAAAAGTGATTCAAAGTTGATTTAAAAAAGATAAAAATACCATCCACAAGGTCGGGAAACCCAGTAGACGGTATAGAACATTAACCAACGGTGTTTTGGTGAGTCAAACCTTTTCATAGAAAAGTTTTGTATGAGTGATTTAATGTTAGCTTCATTGTTAGCATTTCATGTTGTTGAACTGTAAGGGAAGCTATGAACATGGCTTCCAATGTCATGTATTTGTTATTTTGTTTGGCTGAAACTACGTGGCTTTAATGTGTATTTTACAAGGGGAAATATGTGTTATTTTGTGTGAACAGGATAAATGACACGTGTAGAGGAGAGTAAAGCTGCCATTTTGAGCCCCATTATAAGCTGTATTGACAAAAGAGCTAAGTTTGCAGTAGTTTTGAAAATGTAATTATATAATGTATATTGTTAGTTTATATTATATTTATATTCTTTCATGACCTGTCGTACAGGTCAGGTTTTTTTGGACTGGATAAAAAAGTTGATCACAGGACAACACACACGCGCTCTGATACAAGATGGCGAGCCAGACACACGGACTGCTTTGATCTTCGCGCCAGTGAAACTTGCTGGTTTATCAAGAGACAATAGCTGAACTCACTGCCAGAGTGGTAGGAGTATTGAAGAAATTATAAGGTTGGAACTGGATTTAAGTTGTACCTGGATTTAAAGAGACACTATATATTGTACTCTAGGTTTTCATTTGTCAATTGATTTCATTGATGGTACAATTGTATTTTTTTCATTGAATTAGATATATTTTACCTGTGAAAAGGGAAACGAAAAAAAGAGTTAACTCAGGATATTGAAGAGATTAAAATAGGAAAAATCTATAAATAATACTTAGTAGACCGGTTTAAAATAAAATAGGCTATTTTATTTTGTTCATCCTATATGGATACCATTTACTAAGTCACAGAAATCAGAAAACAAGGGAAAGGTGAAATACTTACCTCTGATTATACCGTCAGTAAATTGCCGGCTGTTCTATTCAAACCACCTGGTCTCTGGTCTAATTACTTACCTGTCTATCCACTCTAGTAGAACCAAGAATCCTTCTAGTCAGATAGCATAGCCCAAGATAAGAAGTGTTACAACAACATAACAGAAATAATATCGATAGCAGCGTCCCAATGAAACAATGAAAACGTTGTATAGACACAATTTCCTGAATTAATCTTCATAATAACTAGCAAACTAAAGATCATGTACATCCACTGCACACATAATCTGAAATAGCAACTCATATTTCTCGCATCAAATGACATCAAAACGCATTTTAATGGCCAAACTAACCTTAAAATAGGCATTTTCCACCGAGAATAAAACGAAGTTCGGCCATGTTTTTTTTTTTCTGCAGGGAGAAATTTGAAGTTCACGTGACATAGACGCCAGCCATTGGAATGAATGGTGAAAAAAAACGTAGGGATCTTACAATTTCAGAGGCGTTTTTGTAGAAATACTACGTCCCAAGTTATGGACCAACGTAGTTATTACACGTTTTTTTATGAGACTGGGTTGCAATATGAGGCAATTCTCACAAATATTTATTGTATACAACTGTTGACAGGTTATGTAAAAATGTTCCCTGTTCCAAAGGCAGCAGCTGAAAGACAGGTGTTCAACTCTGCATCCTTTGATTTGAAATGTGCTGTTATGTTTGGCTCATCCAGTGCTTGTCTTAAAAAAAAACAGCACCAGGCTTTTGCAGAAAAAGAATCTCAAAATGCTGAAAACTGTCTCTGGTGTGCTTGTTGATACCAAGCTTTTCTGCTTCCACAAAGCCTCTGTTTTCGAAGGAGCTTTAAGGGGGTGATCTCCAAGAGTCAGACGAAACCATGGACGAAACACAGGATTTTAGCAAGTTTCTGGTCATCCTCTCAGTCCATCCTGATGTAAAAAAATAAATAAAAATTCCATCTCCTCCTCAAACTAAAGCAAAACACCAGTCTAAGCATCCTCAAATGTATTACACAATGTCAAAGCGAGACTTTAATGTTTAAGTCATCGTCTTCTAAACATCTGACGATATGCATCATTACACTCACAAACATAGTGATAAATATTTCAGGGTTTCCAGAAATGTGATTTCAGTTCACAGAAAGGTATGATCTGACTTCAGGAAGGCAATCTAAGAGCATGAATACATTTATGTTGTGGGTACTGTATATTCACATTTTTAAATTGGAGTGCTGCACACTGACACACCCAGCTATGGAAATTGATTGCCAATGCATTTTGAGTAAACAAGTGACAGATTTGAGGAATTACATTTGAAAAATAATAAAAAGTTTACTCACACAGGGAGTTTACTCACACATTCTCTTTGCCTTCACTGCCCTGAGGTTATACAATTGGGTCCTAAACGTTTTAAACGTTTTTCTGGCACACATGATAGTCATTTGAATATATATGTGTTGGGCTTATGCATAAAAAACAGGTTAATTATACAGAATGAATGTGGTTAAATGCACTATGGGAGAGTTGATACCATGTTTTCCCTTAGGTCTTTAAAAAGGACGAATATACCAGTTTGTGATACTCCTGAACAGACCCTGATCATACAACACAGGACCAATGCACATTTACATTGACATACATTCAGTGCAATACATTACAATGAATTAAAATGCATCTTTACATACAAGCTGTCAATCCTTGTATAGCATCAACAGCATATTCACTCGCATCTTTTTGCAGCGATTATACCATTGTGGTTTACCGGCTAAAAATACAGTTAAGCTCTCAACATAAGCTCTCAACATAAGCGTCCACACTACAGCTTCAAAAAAAGCTTGGAGCTGGGCGTGTCTGAAGCTTGGGGATTTTATTCAAGCAACGCGACCAACAACCAATCACATGAATCTCCCGCCCCCGACATACAAAGCAAAAACCCCCGGGGATTTTATGGGAGCAATATATCAATATATATATATATAAACTCCCCAAACAGGCGAAAACCTACCAGTTTCACCCACTGTCTCTGCCACCTCCCTCCATGCCTGGTTCCTCCGGTTTGTATCCCGGTAGGTGAAGAGGGTCTGGTCATACTAAACCGGGTGATTTGCTACAGCGATAATTAGTTTCTCCTCCATCTTTTTTTGAAATATAGAAATGAACGGCGGGATATCTCTCCCAGCTTAGACGCGGTTTGATTGGCTACGGCTTGAGCTGTCAGATTTTCCGAAACGGGATTTGATTGGCTGGCGCTGGCTATGGGTGGAGACGTCACGGTGCCTCGCTTTTTCGCCGAACTGAATTGTTCAACTTCTGACGCCGGAGACGGACCGCTCTGCTACCCACAATTCAGTTCGGCGAAAAAGCGAGGCAACGTGACGTCACCCCATTAAAAGTGAATGGGCAGATTGAAGCTGTCGACGCTGTAGTGTGGACGGGCCAAGAGTTACATACATAACAAGTCCAAAAATAACCTTTTGGATCAGAGATGAGATTAAATGCTAAGAGTGATGGACGGACAAATAACTAAAGAAGAAACAGCCGAGGGAGAGTGAAAAAAAGGAGATAAAAGGTGGGGATTACACAAATCAACAGTAGTCAGTCGGGCAGGACAGAAGGGTGAGCATGATGGATGAAAGAGAAATGGAGGGATAGAGAGAGAAAAATAACACTATGGGAACATCTGGGCACAGAGGGAGTCTTACATTGACAAACTCATACAATGCACACACAACACAATATCCCTTTTCTCTAGTACAGAGGATAAATCATTACACGCCTCAAAGAGAAAATGTGGATTCAGTTTTCCTCCTTGAAGTTCTGTACTAGATATTGTTCACATTGTTAGACAGTGAGTTAGTGTTTAGTCTGAAGCCTCAGGCTTGGTGTCTATTTAAACCTTGGGAAGTGATACTACATTTCCCAGAACCTCTTTCACCATCCCTGAGCAAACATGCCTGGACTTATCCAGCCTCTGTTTATATGTAGGTGTAGACCTCAATGGTGAGTGGAGGTGATAATCATAGTAACAGCAAGACTTCCCCGGTGAGAAGAAGTGAGAGTCTTATATTTTACTTCTTCTTCTTCTTCTTCTTCTTCTTCTTCTTCTTCTTCTTCTTCTTCTTCTTCTTCTTCTTCTTCTTCTTCTTCTTCTTCTTCTTCTTCTTCTTCTTCTTCTTCTTCTTCTTCTTCTTCTTCTTCTTCTTTTTCTTCTTCTTCTTCTCCACAGAGGATTTCTTCCTATGTGATTGTATTGAAAGTCATTGAAAAATGGTGAGTGACGTTAATCTTAAATTCTGACAGTTTGGGTTGCTGCTACACTGAATAGTTTATTATTTCATTTCCAAAATTCGTAATTTTCTGATTGTACTGACAACACTAATATAAACAATATACCAGTAGCTGTGCAGTATATGGTGCCTGTTTTGGCATTTTGACGTGTCATGGTAGAAAAAGCTTAGGTGTTACTATTGACATCATTGACACATTATTCATGGTAAAGCCTTATAGGCAGGTTTCCACTCTGAATCCTGTATTGTTCCCAAACACTCCAGGATGCAGAGTGGTAGAAAACCTGAGAGAAATGTGCACAGGGCTAACACTAACACAATTGTATTCTGAAGAACTACAGCTGTCAGATCAATGAAGTCAGTAAAGTAGACTTTTTCAAAAAATGTGTAGTGGAAGTTTAAAGTGGCACAAAATGGAATTACCTTAAAATTGGGTAAAGTACTTGAGTTGAAGTGCATACTTACTTTCCATCACTTCAACGTAATACCGACACATTGATCACAGAGCCTTTCAAAAGTTCATTAAATAGCCATATCACATATGAACAGTGTGTGCTCTCCTACCTTAAAACAAGTATTTCTTCCCTTGGCAAAAATCGCCCACCTGGATTCCAGTACTTTTCACTGGTATATAAAATCCAAGGCCCAGGTCTTTTAGCTAATGGCTAATGCTGCTCTCTCAGCTAACCTGTTGTGGGTGTTTCATGATTATTCTGTTCAGCTTTTGCTGCATGCAGCACCTGCGACTGGCAGACAAATCGCTTCCCCATTATCTGGAATAGGACGCCGACGCACATACAGTCTCTATCATACGTTTGACTCATATCAAAGGAGACACAAATATCACGAACAACGCTGTTGAGCAGCCATAAAAGAATAGATCTAATTATAAGAAATGTTAAATTGGTACTTTGATATGATTGGTTATGGCATAAAACTTTCATCTCATTAGTCGTACTTAGATTTCAAACTTTATTAATAAACCATATTACCACATAATTCATTTGACTGGGAAAGAGGGTCAAGTACCAAAGTTCTGCCCCCCCTTCCGTCTGCTGTTACATTTGACAGTAAGATAAAGGGATCTGATTATTACCATCAGTTCCACCACATGCAACATCACATGCATATCATTTGTTATAATCGGAGATATTTTGTCATATGTGCGTTCAAGTGCTTGTTCAAGTCAGAGTGTGTTTCTGCTGGTTTGCATCCGCTGCTAGTGCTGATATAAAAGACAACCATTTTCAAGCTGATCAATAATGAGCAGAGGTTTCGTAATCACTAAGCCCAAACAAACTTTCGCCCTGTCTCTGTTTTGAAATCCTCTCTTGTTGTCTCTCTCCCACAAATCTCTCTCTTTTCTGCTGTATATCTTGTTTGATCTTGTCTCAGTCCTAACAAATGGCCGGTTAATGAGTTTGTTCAGTCACAGCCTTGAACGCCTGCTCTCCTCACATTGGTACACACACACAAACGCTGAACTAATTGTTTCCCCTTGGACACAAACATCAGACAAACAGAGTTTTGACAGAGACACAGAGAGCTCTGTGGTACGAGGAAATAGCAGCGAAGCCAAACTGAGATTGGGTGATTGATGCAAGTATGAAATGATGGGGAGGAGGAAGAAGAGACGAGCAGAGCTTTGATTTCCTTTGACCTACAGTCGAGAGCTAGGCCACACTGGCTCCTTTAGTGTCAGACTTACATAGATGTATTATAATTCTTTATAACCAAAAAGAGCCTGATTAAGGGTGTTATTTACCTCTGTTTACCTGCCTTATTTATCATATCTTTAGAGCAAAATATTTACATTTCGGAAATACACATATCTGCTTTCTTGTTAAGAATTATAGGAGAAGCTTGATATCAAGATGTATATCCTGGCTGTTATGGTGCTAGGAGGCAAACTACGTAACTTTTGGACAAGCCATACTAACTGTTTCTCGTCATTGATGCTAAGCTATGGACTCTGGACGTTGGCAAGAACGTCATATTAAGCATTCAGACAAGAGAGTAGTATAATTTAATCTCTCTTGGCAATAAACTAAAATGTCAACCTTTTTCTGTACCTTGATTTGCAGATTGTGATGCTTCACTAAAGGCAGAGCCATAAAGCAACACGTGAACACATGAAACCGTGGCGTGTTTCTTTCAGTGTGTACAATAAAGGATATAGTTTCATAATAGTGATGTTTTGAAGGGGGGAGTATTTCTATGCTGCGAAGATACCAAGTCATTGACTGTGGCCTTGTGTATTATGGAAAGAAGATACAGAAAGTAACCCTCACTCCTCAGCAAGATCCTTAGCTCCACAGTGCTTCACATATTTACTCCATTTTAATGTTCATTCAGTTTGCTTGTTTCTTGAAACCAAATCAAGCCTCCAATAACAAAGTCCTGTCTGTTTACAAGAACAGACAAGCTACGATTTGCAGGTAGAGATAAATAAACGGGCATCATAGATTTTAGCACTGAGCAGAGGGTTTCAAGTTTCAGTTCCTGGAATAATGCTGACAGCATCATGGCATCACACGGTGAATGTGGTGGAGGGAAACAGAACAGGTTGTGAGTAAACAGGAGTAGTGTTTCTGGGCGATGCACACAGTGTAGTATCAGTGACCTGCCTTACCAGCAGGCATGATGTCACCTTGTTCGAAGTGTGATAAGACAAAAGGCCACGTGGAACCTCAGCTAGTTTCTTCTTTCTCTCTTTCTTTCTTACTTGAAATCGTTTCTTTGTGGACATGTTTGCTTCATTTTTGTACTAACGTGTTCACTCTAAGTTTTCTGTATTCTTAAGCTTCAAAGTCTCTGTCTTTCATTTTCACATCAATGCACGGTGTTTCTTTTGTCCCCTGACACCAAAGTCTATGATCTCCCTTCAATAAGACATGATGGTATACCATCATGCATGCATACATAAACCCATATGCTTATGTACACACTAGCAGATACCTTCCACACACTGGTGCACAAGGCAATAACTATGCATATGCATGCACAAACAGAGACAATGGTGGTCTGAGGAAGGGACAATAGAGGCTGTGTTAGCCTTAGCGAGTGTTGCTGTGCCTGGCTCTGTGGGAGTTCAATGGATTCCAGCCAGACTCACAGAAAGAAAGGTTTCAGAGCTGAGTTCACAATTTTACAATGTCTGTTTGGCCAAAACAACCCAACTTTCAAAGTCCGTTTCAGAGAACAGACGTGAACTTTGCACGTTCACTTGTACGATAAAAGTTGTATTGAGTTATGATAACGATTACAACCATACATGCTCCCCTTCTCGTGTTTTATATCGCTTTCTCCCTGGCTTTTCTTATCAGTGTCTGTACAAGGTGCACACATCCTGGTTCATAGGCCTCACAAATGTGGAGCTTGCCATGACCTACTGCACGTACTCTTGCACGTGTTTTTCAGGATGGCAAAACATCATGGTAACATGATTTGTGTCACATTCTATTAATCCTGCAATACTAGATACATTAACATCTACCCTCATGAGTGTTGAGTGTGTTGGCAGCTTGTACTATGGGAGTACATCACCTTTTCTACATCCTATAGCCTACATCCCATAAACCAGCCAGCTGTGTCTTTTGATGCAAAGGTAACCTGTGCGAGGACTCTAACTACAATCTGCCATTACGCACTCTTTCCCTCGTTTTTCCTCCCTACATCCTCCTGTTTCTGTCTGCACAAACATCTACTCTCCTTTTCCTCTCTCCCCAACTCAGGCTTGACAGAAACAAGAAAATGTGGCTTTTGGTAGATATGTGAGACAGAGTCTGCTCTTTCGGTCTTTCAGGCATCTGTCAATTAAATTCAGTCCGTCTGAATCCGTCTGATCCTCCTGACCCGCAGAGACCAAGCAGGCTGATCCCGGTTGGACTGTAATAACCAGTCCTTCATTTGTGGAGACTTTAGTACACTGACATGTCTTCTAAGGACACGGGATGAGGGCTGAAATGTCTGGGGAAACTGTCCCAAATACAGTTTGTCCTCTGTCTCTGTTTTTGCATGATACACCCAGGCAAATGTGCAGCCTTTATTTTCTCAGGCTGCTCAATTAACACTGTACTAACGGCACCAGACCAGGATCCTTTAAGCTGTAATAGATTTCCGTAACGTTGTTTTTAAGTACGGCTTAGCCTACTGTCAGCGCTCTTAAACTATGGACAGAAAGATAGGTCAAGTCAGCCCCGACGGATGGACACAAGTTGAATATACTGTATGTATAGTATATATATAAGCTCTTTCTTTTCATCCAATGTTTTCTTAAAGGGGTCAGACAGACAAGCAGTGCTAGTCATGTTTAGACTGCTGTATGTCCACACATTAGGTCATTCTTCGCAGAAAAGTCAACACCAATCGTAATAAAACATTGACAGTGCCAACAAGCACACAGACGTAATTCAACAAGAGTCAAAAACACCTCGTTGCTCAACCCCGAAGCACTTGAACCCCACCCAAACACTCAGAAATAGACCACACAGTCCCGAGAGACAAATATCATCCAGAACGAGTGCTTTGGGTGTTTACCTAAGAAAACTGTGATTTCATCGACATTTTGAATTGCAAACAACTCCTTTTTTCCATTTGACCATGACTACTTTTTTCTGTTTTTAGCTGTCATATGTCATTTTTTCTGACAACAGCTGCTCATGTACATTTCTCTGTATTCTGGCTGTCAATCATTCTGGTTCATGTGGCAGAGCAATAATTGGTGCTGTATTGGACTTCACTTAACCTCTTCAGACCAGCCAGCAGGCTATCTTAGTCCTTCACTTATTTAGTCCCCTCTCCTCTTTCACGGCTCCCTTCTTTCCAATCTGGTACTAGTGTCACTTATTTTGCATTTCTAATCTTACATTTTCTCTCCTCGTGTATCTCTTGAACCCAATCTACATGTCTACCTAAATTACACTCTCCTGTGGGTAACATACTCAGACTCTTCTCTTCTCCCCAGCCCTGTACAGCAGATCTGCTCAGTGACACAGAGCTGTTTCTGTAACCCTCAAAAATAAATGTGGCTTTATCAGGACACAGATCAGGTTACCCCCCTCCATCATCACCCTATCCCCCTTTATACTCTCTCTTTCTCTCTCTATGTTTCTGCGTGTTTCTCTTTTAAGATCTCCACATTTCCTTGTAGCTTTGGAAATATATCCTTACTTACTTAATTCCCCCATTTTACTCGTGCCTTAACATTCACCCTCATGCTCATTTCCTGCGGTCTCTGGTTCCCTTGTGGACCGGAGCGCAGTAAAAGGAATGGCATAATTAGAATCACACACTCTTAATTGGCCCTTTCCCAGCGCCATTCATAACGACTCTATTTAAAATCCCACCCCTGTCAGGGTGCCGGCGTATGCCTGTGTGTCACTGGAGGCAAAAGTGTGAAATTAAGCTCACCAGAATGCAGTTAAAGCAGTGAACTCCGGACACGATGTGTGAGTGTGTACTTGTGTGTGTTCCCAATATATGTGTGTGGAGTGCACTCATTAGCCAATGTCCTCTAATGAGAGCCACAGGTGGTTTAACACCTCGGCCCTAAAGGTGGGGCCTGGCTGAATCCGGCCTGATTGTAATTATGGCCGTCAGTCTGGACAGACGACAGTGAATTAAGAGCCCTCTCTCTGTTCTGTAATTATATATGTCACCACTGACCTATTGTATATCTTTGGCCATTTCTCTGCCTTTCTTCCACAAAGACATGGAAGACACACAGCTGGAGATAGAATTTAACCAGCAGCCATTTTTAGTCTGGGAACAATTTCCAGTGGGCTCATGTGAGGAGTGGAGGCCAGAAATAAGGTGATGCAAAACAGCAGGGATTAGTCCAATGAATCTGTGTGTGTGTGTGTGTGTGTGTGTGTGTGTGTGTGTGTGTGTGTGTGTGTGTGTGTGTGTGTGTGTGTGTGTGTGTGTGTGTGTGTGTGTGTGTGTGTGTGTGTGTGTGTGTGTGTCTGTGTGTGTGTGGTGTGTGTGTGTGTGTGTGTGTGTGTGTGTGTGTGTGTGTGTGTGTGTGTGTGTGTGTGTGTGTGTGTGTGTGTGTGTGTGTGTGTGCAGAATGACAACCTTGAGAGAGCTTGACGTGAGAGCTTTTTCAAGCCGTCATGGTTCACTGATTAATTGAGCATTCATATCATCCAGCAAGCGTAGTTAAATGAAATTTCAAGTTTGCTAGATTTTTATTACCACCAATATTTAAAGCCCCTAAAATACACAGTGCGACGAGCAGGCTTTCAGTAGAAATCAATTTCAAAAGTTGACATTTTATTGAAATCCCTCTCAGTGCTGCACAGTGAATCACATGAATGCTTAATGCAACTGTGGCTCTCAATGATTTTTAAATCCTCTTTAGTCAGGTAGAGTAACATTAAACAGTAATATGTGTTGCCGTGAAGAATGATAATTTCCCTGGATACAAGAGAGACAGAATGGCTCATTGCAAATATGAAAGAGTGAAAACATACCTTCACAAAATACAATAACAGATCTAACATACATGAAATGAAATTGTGTAAATCCTTAGAAAGATAACATGATGACAAACAGTGAACAGAGTTAAAGCATTTTGTTGACACTTGCAACACACAAGTATCAAGACAATACATCTGATGTGTTGTTGATAAGAGCATTACATAGTTTCTTGTTGTTTGGAGCAATCACTTCCAAATCTGATATATTTATTTGACTGATTGAGGCCAATGCACTGTTAAACTCCATAGTGTTTTTATACCAGAATACACGGCACCACTTTACAATAACACTACCCTTATAAAGGATTCATAAATGGTTTATAATTAGGTTATGAATTAGGTTGTAAACACTTTATTAATCATTAAGAACCATTTATAAACCAGTTCTAACATAGTTTTCATACATCAAGACAGGCTCACTATTTGGCAAGATGACTAAGCCTTACATTGGCTACTTAGCGAGAATCAACTCGGTGAACAACAGATACCAAGGATGCTGGCTGATGAAGAACACAAAGTAAGCTAGGTAGCCAAAATAAGGCTTAGCAGTACAGATAAATGTGGGCTCACTATTTGGCAAGCAACCGGTCACAGTTGCCCTGTTTATCTCATGTCTTATAAAAGCTTATTAATGATTTATAAAGTGTTCACAACCTAATTAATAAATTAATTACAAACTATTCGTAAACCCTTTATAAGTCTTATTGTAAAGTGGTACCGAATACACTGTAGAGTGAATGTTCACTCCAATTCACAAAGATGCACTTATCGCTGTGATAGGCATAGCCCTTGACGTTAACCGACTTAAGTTTAATATCCAATAATAGGATTAGATCCTTTATTCCATTGACGGTGAAGAGTAAAGAGAGGAGAGGGTCCCACACACACTGAGACGACCGTAAAATCAATCCTCTGCGACGCCACAGGATTCATTCTTATACTCAATCTCTCCCTTTTCATATCCTCTCCAGTTTAAGTTGAACCAAAAACAGATGTGAAATTGCTGTAACAGATTAGATGATATATACTGAGACTTCAGAAAGATGATGCCAAGTTCTTTGAAGCTAACAGCCCTTTACTTTAAACCTGTTATAACCAGACTTACTGCGTCTCCCCTTTTTACCTTATCCCTCTGTATGGACGTGACACAGTAATGTGATTGATTATAATCCTATAAGAGTAGCAATAGAGGTTTAGAGGAGGTAGATAATCCCGTCCGGTAATGTTCTTCTATCGTTCTTTACGTCCACATCCAAGCTGACCTCCGGCTGTATTACTGTATTACATGACATGCTTACACTGTACAGCTGTCAACCGGAAGAAGGAGGTGTGGATAGGCTTCAAGTGGAGTTTTCACAAAGTGTTGTTTTTCCTTTAAATGTCTCTCTAAATTGGAATCTCAAATGTTACGAAAGCAGTACATGGTAGGCCTTTAGGAATTCTAACAGTGAATAATAATTCAATATCTGAAGTCTTAGGTCAGTGTTACACCCAATCTGTGACTCCGTGTTTCTGAACGATGCCAAAATGTCACCAGGTTTGGCCAGTAAGCCTTTACAGATGGGATGGCAGTGATCAAAGCCAAATATGACCACAATATTATCATTCTGCCTGCACGCACCTATCCAATGTTCATTTAGTTTGGAGTTCACGTCTAGTCTTCCAAACATAATAAAGAGACATGTAATCTGCAACATCCCTTACAACGCACCCCATTCATTTTTTAGGCTGCCGTGTTTATGAATCATTCCACAATGACTAAGTTGTCTTTATTGTCAGCATATTGCCCTTTTGAAAGTCCTATAAAAATCCCCCGCTGGATTTAAACATTTCATTTGAATGAGTAGAGTCCCTGATGAAAAGGCTTTTCCAAAAGAACCTCCCTTTCCTTGCAACTGAATTATCCAAAAGACATTCTTCAGATCCCCATGAGCCTCTTTCCTTGCAGGATCAATGGGTGTTTCTGTGTATGTCTAACTGAATCAGGCTATTTCATCCCATTAGTCCATTCTGGTAGAGGACACCATCTGTTAGCTGTTAGGAGCTTGGGAGGAGACCACCGCCCTAACTGAACTTTCAAACACTGCCTGTTTTAACTCTTCCAATAACCTCCAAAATGGGAACTGACCTTCCCTCGGCCCATCACCTGCTTTCATCAGAAAACTGGACACACAACCTGCATGGCCCACTCAGCTAACGTCCATAGATCACTCAAGTGAATCAGTTCTACCTGTGTTTGGACGAACCGCATGCTGATCAGGTTTTGCAGCCCTGCAATAGGAACATATATATCATCTACCAAAGATACAACATCCATGTGTGTGTGTGTGTGTGTGTGTGTGTGTGTGTGTGTGTGTGTGTGTGTGTGTGTGTGTGTGTGTGTGTGTGTGTGTGTGTGTGTGTGTGTGTGTGTGTGTGTGGGTGTGTGTTGATGTGTGTGTGTGTGTGTGTGTGTGTGTGTGTGTGTGTGTGTGTGTGTGTGTGTGTGTGTGTGTGTGTTTGTGTGTGTGTGTGTGTGTGTGTGTGTGTGTGTGTGTGTGTGTGTGTGTGTGTGTGTGTGTGTGTGTGTGTGTGTGTGTGTGTGTGTGTGTGTGTGTGTGTGTGTGTGTGTGTGTGTGTGTGTGTGGGCGTCTGGTCTGATTCAGCTCCTGTACACATACTGTAACTAGAGGATTAACTAAACAGCTCACTAATCTAATGAGGACACTTTAGCGAGTCCCGCCGTTTACAGAGCTAAAGTAGGACATTTAGTTTAGTAACTAACAGATTCAGATTGTTGTGATGTAACTATTAAAGGTAATCCCTTTGTTTTAGATTAACACTCAGATATAACTTTGAGATGTGAGGCTAGGACAACAATGTCAAGTTTAAAACAAAATCCTTAATATCTACCAATTCTTTGTATTACTAATGGCCATAAGATTCTAGAGATCCACTCATTTAACTTTCACTTTGCCATTATACTTAGATTGTTTTTCTGTGCATTGAGAGATTTAAATGTGTATGATATTTACACCTTTTTTGGTTTAGCTGAAATGTCTAAACTTGACCATCTGGCACAGGGCTGAGCAAGGATTTTAGAAATAAATTAAGTAATGAGTGCAAATTCCCACAGCAGCAACCACATCCAGCAAGATTTTAACAAACCACCAGCAGAACGGAATTACAAAGATAACTTACATTTATTAATTCAACTATTAAATGTATCTTTTATTAATTGCATCACCCTACCATATTGTCAGAATATTGATTCAAAGCGTTCATTACTAAGCCAGGGATGTAATTCTGGCAGAGATTCTGGCAGCACATATTTTACTTCACGACATTTAATTGAAAAAGCTCAGAATCACTTTTATAAAATATCTAATATTAAGGATGTTAATCTTTTTTATTAAGCTGCACACATTCCCAGGAGAATTTGCAAAAAAATACATGTATACCTTTGGCCCACATCTGATCACTCTCGTCTTTGCGCTGCAGTGGTTTTACCACATCCACACAACTCACAGTATGTAAACTTACAAAAACAACAACAGGATTGTAATGAAAAAGCCATGTTGTAAGAAGAAATGAAAATGATCTGTATGACCTCAAGTAATAATTGTACTGTAATACATAATACATTCAACGCTCTCGCTAGTATAGAAACACATATAGAAAGATGTTTTTGTTCATGTATGTTTGCCTTTGTGTGGTCATTTGATATCTGAGGACACAGCTGCCACCCACTTGTGTCACTTAGGACTAGGAGACCCCGGTTTTGGAGATCACCATGGTGACCAGTCTTTGCCAAGAGGTGCACACACCAACAAGTACACATCTCCTGTTTGACTAGAGTGCATATCAATTATTAATGGCCTCTGCTAAATGAATTCCCAGTCTTGTATTAGACAATCTTTTAAATGATCAAACATGAGCTGCCCTTCTGAGTGACTCCTGTTGTCTTATCATTATCAACATTTGCACAATGTGATATTGGTACTCCTTTACAGGAAATGTGAACCTACAAAAACCTGCAAAAAAAAAAAACTTAAATAAATCTAACGCATGTAAAAGCTTCAAAAGTCTATGAGTGGCTGAGCGTGGGTGGATGTGCCATTGTTATACTGGAAGTTGTATTACATTTACATCTACAGGTGCTTTTCTAGTGGCACATTAGCATTATGCAACACATTCTGCTCAACAGGGGATGCAACAAAAGATGCAGAGTTAATGGTTAAAGACATGAAGGAGTCTTTGATTTAGTGTGTGTGTGTGTGTGTGTGTGTGTGTGTGTGTGTGTGTGTGTGTGTGTGTGTGTGTGTGTGTGTGTGTGTGTGTGTGTGTGTGTGTGTGTGTGTGTGTGTGTGTGTGTGTGTGTGTGTGTGTGTGTGTGTGTGTGTGTGTGTATGTGTGTGTGTGTGTGTGTGTGTGTGTGTGTGTGTGTGTGTGTGTGTGTGTACGTGTGAGTTTTTGGTTTGTGTGTTTACGTGGAGAAGGGAACAGAGACGGCCCCACAAGTGCCAGACTGAGCGTTCTTGATAAGTAAGCGACTGTGCGATTATGCAATGATCGTGACCATGCCAATGATAGACAATGAAAGAACATAGAGACAGAACAGGAGGCATAGAGGACAGTGTGACTGGTTTGGATGGATTCATGAGAAAAGAAAAGAAACACCACTGAGAGAAAAAATATGCATTGCATTGCAAGATAAAGTTGAGTTCTTTGTGTTCCTTGCTGTTTGTTGGACGGAAACTTTTATGGTGTGTAAATTGGGATTTATGCTACTAGTAAGCATGCAGTAAACTATATTTGGAGGGGGTCAGCCAATGTGTGCATGCATTTAGAGAATGCTTAGGTATCCATGACACACATACATGCACTTTGGCCTTGCACCTGTAACATTGTAACCTTAGCAGACTGTGTGTGTTTATGTGTGTGTGAGTGTGCATCGTAGGACCTAAACTTGGTTAACAGAAGGCTATTAACTCCTTGCCTTCTCTAACTTGTTTATCCTTTGGGCCTATAGACAAGGACGATAACTCACTGATAAATTGATAGGTATAACATTTTCCTAAATAAACTACATTGCATGGATGCAAAGATTTGCTTCCATTCAGCCCGACAGACATTTGTGAAGCTGGACACTGACGTTGGGCTCGCAGTTGGAATTCCAGGTCATCCTGGACTACTTAGATGAGATCGAGGTCAAGACTTTGTACAGGCCAGTCAAGGTCTTACACACCATTTCTTTATGCCTTCTCATTGTTTTCAGATGCATTTTCATGCTGAATGCCTTCCCCAAAATCTTGCCACAAAGTTGGAAACAAACTACAGTCTCAGACCCCGTTTACACGAGGACGATACGGGTTGTATCCGCATAGTTTCTCTTGCGTATAGCCCTTTCGTTTACACGAGGCCATAAACAAAACGATAGAAAAGGACCCTGCAAACGATAACAGGACCCAAAGGGGAATAGATCCGCAAACGGAACGCTCTGGGGGGTCAAACGGCTCCGTGTGTACGCCCTATGAATACGATCATTTTCTGATTACGATGTAATAGCCCCGCCTCCCTCTCCCCACGTCTCCTGCTCAGAGATCAGCTGCTGGGCTGTCAGAAGAGGGGGAGGAAAAGAGAGGCTCCGTTTATTATTCTTACATTATTATATAGAGAAAAAAAATGTTAACGGACACTCTGCCGCACGGTTCCCTCGTCCCTTGGAAGAGGCGGAGAGGTGGGTGTTTTTCATCTGCTGGTGGACTACCGGAGAGATTCACAGCAGGAGCACACGCCGTCCACCGTGGAGAATAAACAGGCTGTCACTGGCTGTTTCTCAATCGCGAGGATGCTTGCTTGGTAGTCGCGTACTTCCAAGTCACTTCCTTCAGAAACGAAGCAAGTATACTTCCAAGCCACGGCTTCGGAAAACGAAGAAGAATGGAACAGACTAACAAGTGTGTCACTCTCTCTTACGGTTTCAACATAAACTACCGAAAATAAATACCTCACGATGTCTATCTAATTATGAACTTGCTTTACTTTCACGGAACACATTTATGGTGGTAACAAATTTAACAAAGTAACACATTTACCAACACTACACATTTTCTACGCCACTACATACTTATATTTAAATGTGTGCTGCGTCTGTTCAGTCATTCTCCGAAAAGGGTTTTTGAAATTGGTCCGTGCGCAAAGCATTGTGGGGATTTTAAGGACGCAAAGTCTACCCATGTGCAGCCTCGAAATTTCCCCCAAACCAAGGACACTGCCTCGGTGGAATTCCAAGTATGCTGGAGATTGGAACAGTACTTCGGCAGCACTCGATGACGTAGTATCCTTGAAATATTGTCTTGGAAGCCAGTATCCTCGAGATTGAGAAACGGCTGTGGTGACAGTCTGTCACTCCCATTGATGTATATAATAAGAACGGTCACTTCCCGATCTGCAGCATGGATGTATAATAAGAACTAAGATCTGCAGCCCTGCCCGATCTGCATTCTTTCACACACACATACGGGTATTGGGCCGAGTGCGACACCGTACTTCCGGTATCCGTCATTTCACGCGAGGTGCAAGCAGAATATCATAGTCTATTGCCTTAATCAATATCTAGTCAACTCTAAAATACCACATATATGCAATGGCATGATAATATTATTGTGAGACCTGGTGTTTCCAGAAATTAGACGTAGATGCAGCCAAAATCGACGAAGGCCACTTTCAAGGTTCGTTTTTCCATACATCTGCAGGCAGTCTGTAAAGGCAATCGGACAACCCACACAGCTCTAGTTTACGCTGGTAACGACCTAGAGCACACCCCTCAAGTCCAGAGATGTAATCCGAAGACATGCAGCAATTTCTTCGGTCGTTAATTCAGAAAAAAAACCTAGTGGGCTCTGCCTGGCTACTTTAGCTAGCTGTTTATATTAGCACCTCCAGGATATTAGCACCTCCATGAAAATGGCGTATTTATATATATATATATATATATATATATGGCGCGCGTTGCTTTGTGGGTAGCTCGTGACGTCACTGTGTGTGAAAGAATTGCGCATATGCGAGATGGTCCGCCATAATGGACAACTCCGGACGGCAACCCAAGTAGGACACTTGACACAGTGGCTTTTGGCAAAACTCAAAAAGAAAACTCGAGAGAGATGAGTTATTGTTATTACAATGTGACTTCACTATTATTTAACAACTCTTTTTATTGGGTTATTTTATTTGGGGTTAAGTACATTGTCAGAATAAGTGAGAAATGAATTTAACTTCTGTTAGACAGCTATCATACTGAATACATATTTACTGTGAATGTATGCAAACATGTACGGCATATAGCTGTCTAACAGAAGTTAAATCCATTTCTGACTTATTCTGACAATGTACTTAACCCCAAATAAAAGAACCCAATAAAAAGAGTTGTTGATGTCACGTTGTAATAACAATAACTCATCTCTCTCGAGTTTTCTTTTTGTGATTTGCCAAAAGCCACTGTGTCAAGTGTCCTATTAGAGTTGCCGTAGTTGTCAAATATGGCGGACCATCTCGCACATGCGCACTGCAGGTTCTTATTATACATCCATGTGCAGATCGGGCAGGGCTGCAGATCAACATGCTCCGGTGTCTTCTTCTCTGCTTTTGGTATATTTTGTGGCGGCAGCAGCGCCACTTACAGGGCCGGCATATGTACTACAGCGGTTCCAGCGGGTCGAGCGGTCTCGTGTGAACGGACACGTTAATTGAGCCGAATGCGTGTGAATGGAATACTTTTTTGAAAACGCATACGGTGCGTAAACGCAAACGTTCCCGTGTAAATAGGGTCTTAAACTTTTCTGAAGCATAGATGACCCAAACAACACAGATAGAGGCGTAACAAGGTTGTGATTGGCCCCGGTGCAAATATTGTTTTGGGCCCCCCCCCCCCATCACCCCAAACATAAGCACACGCTGATGCGCTCACACACGCACGGACGTACACAACCACTCAGAAGCGCCACATGCATAGACTATCAACAACAGCCTGCCCTGGCCTCAGACCACCACAGCCTGACAACGGCACAGCCAACTAAGAAGAGGATTACACCTGTTTCCTTGATATTTGTCTCTGGGGAATGGGCCGGTTGGCCTACATAGACCGGTTGCTATAATATAGCTTTTGATCTTGGCGTCGGGGTCTCAATAGCGCCATGGGGGAACTGTTGGACCCCCGCCAGGCACAGCCAAATCCAGCCTCTCCTCCTGGCTGGCTGGAGAAGAAGGTTGCACAGCCACGGCCACGGATACAGCTTCACTTGTGGAGCTAGATGGCAATGATGGTGGTGAGGCAGGTGAGCTATCGTTAGCCTCCGGCTGCGGCTGCATGTCAACATTGCTAACGTTAGTGCTCGATTTCGAGGACGATGTATGACAAAAAAAACGGTCTATTTTTGTCAGTTTATCTGTTACATCTCCTTGTTCTCTCTTGTCCTTTCTCTTTTGAGCGCTGCTCTTGTGCTCTGTACATTATAAATGCAAGCTATTACATTTTTTATAATGATACCGAACTTGCTGCTGCTATACAGTACAGTACAGGTTGATTAAACGGTTCGCTCGTCACACAAGGTATCACATGACATGAAAGGGAGCAAGGTCATTGGACAGACAAATTAATTTAGGTTGCTTGGTTACTTTGAAGACTGCGTGAACTGGTCAATGCCATTGGGCTTTTTTTTTTTTTGCATGAGCCCCTTGCCGGCTCTGGGCCCCGGTGCGTTGCACCGGCTGCACCGGCGATAGTTACGCCACTGGACAGAGGCCAAACCATTACAGGAGTATTTCCACATTTTGAGAATGATGCTTGTTGTGCAGCATTACAATAAACGATCATTACTCTTAAAGGTTCTCTGTGAAGTTTAGGGCCTGTTGGAGCTGTTTTTGGGTTACATGGTTACACCATCCTAATAATGGTATCTAACTATTCTAATGACAGCTGTAGTAACATGCCAAGATATGAAGGTATTGTAAAAGAAGACTGCAAGCTAGTACGTTTTAACGTGAGGAAATTCTGGATTCATATTAAATTAGCTTAGGGAGTGCACACATTACAATCTGTGATGTATAATGCCATGGTAACTGATGTTTCTAGAACAATGTAAAATTTTCTAGGAAAGAGAAGCCAATCACATCATATATTATTAATGTATCATCTGTCAACAAACAACACGCCTTTGCAGTGTGGCAGCTTTTTCTATATGAGGAATTACTCAAGAGTCTCCAAGTAAAAGCAAGAATGAGACGCTTGGCCCAAAGGTGCTAAATTATTACTGTAGCCAATAAGCAATACACATGACAAAGCTATTGTTCTGTATTGTATAGTGCTGCAAGATTAAGATGTTCTCTCAGAGCTGCTCATTTTGAATTTGTCTTTTCAAAATGATAGTACAGGAGGAGCTTATGACTCACTTTATATTCAAAGAGAGAACAAATTCTGCATGAACTTTAAGACCTCCTCAGCTGCAGTCTGATCAATTTAATTTTTGGCTTTATGAAAGAAGGTCATAAGAGATGCAGAGCATAATAACCGAGCAATCTTCTGCCTGGAGGGAAGCAAACACTCTCTTTCTTACTCAAATGCTGATATAAACATACAGTACATGCACATATGAACACAATTATGCACACGTGTACCTAACAGCCATGCATGTGTACACACACACACACACACACACACACACACACACACAAAAACCACCCTTGGAAGAAGCAGCTCACACCTCGCCCCCATAGAGTACATGTCAGTCCATCTGGGATCATTAACACTATGTTAATGAATATAGGGCTGGGGCCAGGAGCATGTGAGGAGACGAGGGAGGGAGAGACAGAGAGAGGGATGGAGAGAGAGAGAGGGATGGAGAGAGAGAGAGAGGGAGAGAGAGAGAGAGAGAGGGATGGAGAGAGAGAGAGAGGGATGGAGAGAGAGAGAGAGAGAGAGAGAGAGAGAGAGAGAGAGAGGAGACAGAAAGAGAGAGAGGATGGAGGAAGATAATGGATTCTCTACTAGCAAATGCACTGCCTGAGGTACTTGTAGACTGGGGAGGGCAGGGATAAGAAAAGATCGAAAGTGAGGGGAAGGCTGCAACGACGAAAAAAAGGACAACACTGAGACAGGGGAAGCAGGAACTGATACGGAGAAATAGAGCATAAACAGAGTAAAAGAGGAGATATTCAAGAACTAGTCAATGTGAAAAGAAAACAAGAGAACGGAGAGTAATCAGGGAGAGATGTACTCAGTAAGTTCTGGCCAGGGGCTGACGAGGGCTCTGTGGAAATAACTGAACAGATGAACAGAAGAAAAGGAAGGAAGGAAAGACAGCAGAGACAACAGATGAGCTGAGAGAACAGGCAGGGAGACAGATGAGGAGACAGTATGACAAATGATGGCCGAGGCAATGCAAGATGAGTAGCGCGGTTAAATATTTCACCGTGGTTTGTTTGTGCTTTTGTGTGCCGGTGTGTGTGTGTGCATGGGATTGAGAGTCCCTGGGAGAAAGAAAGGAGGACAGAGCAGCAGGGAGGGAGCGAACGAGTAAAGTGTGCCTGTTGACTGGGCCAGTTAATGATTCCTGCGGCCTGAATAGTGACACAGTGTTACTCCAGGAGGGAGGGAGGGAGGAGGCTCATTTACCCCCTGCTGACATACACATGCCACCTTGTTTTATTTAGTTTGTATGTGTGTCCTTGGCTTGTTTTGATACCCTGTCAGCCATGGACATTCCTAAAATGGTCAGAGCAGAAACACCACCTCATTACAAGTTTAGCAATGCAAGAATCCCTATTTGGGCTGCATCAAACATGGAGCACTATTAAGCACAAGTGTGCCTGCCTGTGTTTGAATGGGTTGACCACCTGTATGCAGATGAATGGATGTGAATAGGGGGACATGCCTTTGTGGTGCCAGAGATGGAGCAGCTTGGCGGAGAGTGCCGCTATGAGCCAGAGGGGCGAGGGCCCGCGGGAGGCCGGGATAAAGGGACAGAGGGCAGCAGGGTGACAAGCTGTCCATGTGTCGATGAAACAATGCCAAGTGTTAACAAGCCTAAGCTAGCGGTTATGACAGAGGCTGGGTGAACAAAAGGCAACTATTTGAAATTTGATATGTGATCAACTGGAGTCAATGAGGAGCATATTACGGTGCTTTAGCCCCTTTAAGGCTCTTTATACCCTTTTCAATAGTTGATCTTCCCGATGATCTTTTTTTTCAATAACAGCTAAGGCTATTCTCTGAGGGAGAGGCTCAGAAGGATGGGCACCAATTGCACATCAGCAGCTGAGGCAAAGGCAGAGGCTCCAGGGCACGACGAGTGATGACGTGATAACTCGGGACAAAAAAAAAGAGGCAGACATGTATTCAACAGGATAACATCTCTTGCTTTCCACCTTTTTGTGTTCTGTTGTTTTTATGTGTAACCAATGTGCTGCAGGTCTCCCTTGAAAAAGAGATTGTTGATCTCAATGGGATTTACCTGGTTAAATAAAGGCTACAAAGCAACAATAAAGACAGCAGCGGGGATCAGAGCACTCCTACACAACCTACATTTTAATAAAAGCCTGTGCAAGCACATACATGTGTATATGTTCATATAACTGCCTTAAGCACTAAGCAGTTTCTCTACCATCCCTGTTTGGTTCTTGTTATGTTTCGGTGTGGCTGACGCCCATGTGTTTCCATGAGCCTCTCATCTATAACACCCTACTTTGAAAGTTTCACTCCAACTCGTGGTTTGATTTACTCTCTCGTCTCTATTAAACACTCCTGCTATATATCTCTGTGTGTTTCAGAAAAACTTCAAATTTCAAGACCCGACCAACTCTGATCCCTGCCTGAGGCCAACAGGATGAGAGGAGAGGAAGAAGTGAAGGAAAGAAGCAAGACTGAGAATTGAATAGACTGAGGGGACTCCTTTTTTCTAAATAGCTGTCTCCCACATATCCTTAACCCTTTTTTCTTACCGTGCTGATATTTTTTTTCCTCTCACACCATCTGTTTTTGTTTTCATGTATCTTTTCACTCCCCACAACTCATCTATATCTGAAAGAAAATTATTTGCCAAGGTTGAGAGAGTAGGAAAGGAAAAAATCAGGTATTGCCAGGTACAGGTAGCGCTACACACTCTGTTTTTTCTACTTAATTACGCAAGTTATGTAATTGTGGGATTTCCATTGCATGTTGAACAACTCATGCCAGAGACTGTGACGCCTGGACACGTAATACCTAGGAAATAAACAAGGCAATTCCTCTTTGCTGAGAAGTGTATAGCTGTCCGGTCTTCCCCAGACTTCCTTTAATCCACTTTTAGAGCTGTCAAGCTTTCCTTTCGTCTCCAACACTTTTCTTCTGTGAGTTTCTTTTTTGAGCTATCAAGTTTTCTCTGCTTTACTGTCATCCGCAGAAGCCCCGGTCTTCCCTGTCTGTATCTATGGGCTGTGGGAGGATTAAGTCTCAAACTGAGAGTCGATCATAGTTTCTATAGCTACAACACCATCATAAGTGCCAGCAGAGAAGACCTATGTTTGTTTGCGTGTGTGTAGATGTATATATGCATACATGAGGGATCCCTGCCACCTGACGCTTGGCTGCAGCAGCAGAGAAGAGGTGTATTTGTGGGTTGTGAATTTCTAAATTTGTGTTTCTGTTTTGTAACAGGGCTGGTTATGTATCATGAGAGGAGCCTGTTAGACCCGCGGAAGTCTGCTGGCAACGAGAGCAACTGACAGTGACTCCTAGTGTCGGCCTCTGAGTGGGAACCAGGGTTCCTGTTGCTGGTAGTCTGAAGGCCGTGAATCACTCGCTAGTTTTGGAGCTGCTGTAACAGTATTTGCATTTCAGTCATTCCTGAGAGGAAATCAATACTTATGTTTAAAGCAGTTTCTGGTGTCAGTAGTGAAGAGGTGGGCTTACCGGAATCTACTTGTATATATGAAATCATCAATAGGTTTTAGATAAGGAGAATGTATTTGTAGCTAGGCTTGTTCACATTATTCTTGATCACGCATCACTTCCTCAACCCTCTTCCTCCTCATTTCCCGTCATTTTTGGCGAGACATTATTGAACGGAAAAGCACCCTCAGCCGTGATTTACCCCCACTGTCTACGGGGTCTGTGTGAGTGTGTGTGTCTGAGTGTGTGTGATCCTCTCAGAGTGCCAGGACGTGTGTCTGCTTGCCCAGCGAAGCCTAGGGACAGTTAGACACTCAGCTTGTCTGCACATACTCACACACACACTCGCACACAATGCTGTTACTATGCAGCTATGAACCAGCTAACCGAGGCTGGGGTCCATCCCTGCCCGAGGGAAGCCCTCTCCTGCTGGGGCCTCTATCCCGCTGACACGTGGTCTGGACTTTATCCACACCATCTGTGAGGTTGTTTTCTAAACGTACCTGTCTGGGGACGCAGCTAAGCAGAGACCAGAAGATTAGATTGGCTGATAAGAGGGTAATAATTATTTATTATCTTGCAAAATGTAATTAGCACTCCAGTGGGCCTACACAACAACAGCCTGCAAGAACGCACGTCTCTTTGCAGAAGATTCTCAAATGAACACTGAGACACATTAGTATATCGTATGTTCAAGTTATGTCATACAGAAGAAAGTGCAGCCACATAACAGCTCGGTTCCAAAGTCCATGTCAACAAACAGTTTTTAACAATGCATTTTATTGCAATGAAAAAAGTAGTTGACAAACTTGTGTACTTGTATGAACAAAACAATAACAACAAGAAAATATACCACCATAACACAGTAGCTGTCGAATACCACTTAAATCAATTTTTAAGTAATTATTTTTAAATGTAAAACGTATTTCCATGTTTTTAAATGAATCCTTCCTCACTACATTTCAGATGTGAATACTGTACTTTGTACTCCACTAGACAAAAGCAAGTTACTATAAGTTACATTTCAAATGTTAGTTTGAACACTGTATGTTTTAGATTGCTGGACATTGACTAAAAGACTATATTTATAATGAAGAAAATGTGTTTTGCTTGATCTAAATAATGCATTTGAAATATATTCTGTGATCACTCACCTCTGCAAATTGTATTTTTTTAAATGTCTTTATTGTATGGTAGCCTTTAATAAATAAAATGTGTTGATCATTGGTGCTTATTAAGTCTCTTAAAAATATATTCCATACAGTAGAGATAAGCCTATCAGTTGTTTTTTAATCTATTAACATTTTCACTTTTTTTGTTCATAATGTCTTATCCTATCAGCCCAATATGACACAGTGGCTTACATTTATTTGTTATTCTTCTAAGATGTTCATATTATAATCCTAGTAGAGTTGTTTTTGTGTTTTTGATGTTCCTGCTTTAGAGTGGGAGCAGCTGGAGGAGCGTCTCTAGTGGCTGCTGTAGGCTGGGCATTCAGATTGTGTCTTAATGCTATTGGCTGGCACTATATCGGGGGGTGGAGTGTATGCTCCACAAAACAGACAAGTTGCGCTTCTGTGAACCACTAAAGAGTTGCCACTGTATTTGATGAACTGCATCACTTGATCTGCCTTCATTGCTACTAGAGGGCTTTCAATCCGTTGTTGTTGTTGTTGTTGTTGTTTTTCGGTGCGCGTATTTACGCATTAAAAACTTCAATAACAGAAGCGTTTTTTTCAATTATCGCTTATTTAGTTTCACTCAAGCGTCCTTTGGAGAACAGGGGATATGGAGTTGGTGTATCTGATGTGTTTGGCGCTGAGCATCGGTGCTTGGTTCGCTTGTGCAGAGAGGCACAGCGTCTACTGGAACGGCTCGAACCCAAAGTAAGTGCTGATCTGTGATTGTGTGCGCTATATGACTATGTCGTGTGTGCGAGTGATAGTATGTGGCTCAAGTTGTATGTAGTTCAGTCTCAGTCATTCATTGCTCTGTCTGTGTGAGTGTGTGTATTTCCCGATGTTTCAAGTGATCTAATTTATCTTATTTGACATGTCATGTGAAGCTTCTATATTGTATACATTGTGTCATTAAGGCCAGGAGGCTGTTTACACTCTCTAAAGGCTACAACTGGCAAAGCTTGTTGTTGTTTTTCATTCGGTGACAATTAAAGGTGCATGAGACGGTTAAGGTGTGAGGTCTACATTTTTAACTCGCCTAACAGGATTATGCTCAGACTGTAGCAGCGGGGTTTAAAAGCAGAAGACTGTGAGCAGGATGCCAAGACAGATGGACAGATTCTCCACTATATTTAACCGCAACACATACACAGACATGTACTCCAATAGTAGAAAATAGCCTGACGAGTATGAACTTGGCCACTGAGGCTGTCTGTATGGTCTGCACCTGTGTGTGTGTGTGTGTGTGTGTGTGTGTGTGTGTGTGTGTGTGTGTGTGTGTGTGTGTGTGTGTGTGTGTGTGTGTGTGTGGTGTGTGTGTGTGTGTGTGGTGTGTGTGTGTGTGTGGTGTGTGTGTGTGTGTGTGTGTGTGTGTGTGTGTGTGTGTGTGTGTGTGTGTGTGTGTGTGTGTGTGTGTGTGTGTGTGTGTGTGTGTGTGTGTGTGTGTGTGTGTGTGTGTGTGTGTGTGTCAGAGTGAGAGGCAGATATTGCTGATTACTTTGTTTTGAGGTCAGAAATGTAATGCTATCCTACCACTCAGTGGGATCGATGGAGATTGACAGACGCGCAATATCGCGGTGCGATGTATTGAGCTTTTAGCGTAGAGCGAGTGATCCCCCCCATGCTTGAAATACAGTATTATTTTATAACTGAGCTGAAACAGAAGGACGGTCCCCGGCCGATCCTCTGCTCCCGAGATAGGTCGATTAAAACCCGCCACCGAGACTAAACAAGGGCAAAAGCCATTATGGCCTTTTAGCCTTTGTCTTGATTACATTACTGGCTCAGTCTCTCTAATTGCCCTTTAAGAATGACAATAGACGCGGGGCTAAACAAAAAATAGCCCCTGCAACAAGGAAAACAATTGTCCTGATAATTGGATAAGAGGAGTCTAATGGAAAGTCCTATCGTCAGAGCAGTGCTTGTGTCATGGGTTAGTCCATGTGTGACTCACAGGCTGGGTTTGGACCCACCTGAGTTCTACACCTGAGTCACCACGCACAGAGGCAAAGAACTCTGGTTCAGGTGAGACAGAAAGAAAAGGGAGAAGAGAAATGTGAAACCAGAGGCTCTTTGGTCTGGAGAGAGAGGAAACTGGAGCTTCAAGTTTTAGTTCAAATAAGATAATGAAGACAAAAAGAGGGCAGAGATGGAGACCCGGGTGGTCCGCCATCTCTAATCCATCCCTGAACTATTTATGAGAGTTGTATAACGAAAAATCATAAGTCTAATCTCTTTTGTCTAAACATAGACCTGACACAGACAGATATAAACTTCACATTCAACAATTGAGACTCACCACACATCTCTGCTGTACTACAGTTGAACTAAGACCTTTCCCATTCCCCAATGCTCACTCAAGAGGATAATGACATATAAGCCAAAATGAAACTATAATCGGCTGATCCCTACATGCCACTTGTATTATATATATTATGACATTGTACAGTCTAATCTCCACAACTTGAATCCCTCATTCCCCTCCTTAACCTCCCCCTTAACATTACCTCTCACTTCTGTCTCTTGTCCTCTCTTTTTCCATCATCTCCCTTTATCTTCTGGACTCCTGCTTGCTAGCTAAAAGCCCACCTGCCCCAAATCGTTCCCCAGTGATCAATCAGTCACCTGTTCGAAAGGATCATGTTGATCCATCAGCAGGGCTTAGACGGCACCGGGCCGTGGATAATTGATGCTACTTGATTCTAATGATTGAGAAGCTGTGATTTGTCTTAGTAGGAGGACAGTGACCAGATGGCAGCATTCTGCCTATTCATGTAGTTGAATATAGAGATGTGAAGTACACTGACAGCAGCTGAGGAGTGTGTTTGTGTGGGGTGTGTTTGATGTTCACTAACTTGTCGGTACAGTTTAATGTAATCCTATACTTCAAGTCTTAAAGGGATTTAATACGTGTGCTGTGTGTGTGTGTGTGTGTGTGTGTGTGTGTGTGTGTGTGTGTGTGTGTGTGTGTGTGTGTGTGTGTGTGTGTGTGTGTGTGTGTGTGTGTGTGTGTGTGTGTGTGTGTGTGTGTGTGTGTGTGTGTCTTGTTGAACTTGTGATGCCCTTTACCAACCTTTAACGGGAAGTGTTCTTGTTTTGGAGAGTACGTGATTATTAGTGTGTCTCCTAGTGAGTGTGTGCTTGCTCCAACGTCAGAGTAAAATAAGGAGTGGCCGTACCCGTAAGCAGCCTAACCGAGACACGATAAATGTGTGACTCACACTTACACACTCTGGGGGGCAAGAGAGGGAGAACTTGTGTTAATATTAGCTACAGCCAGCATTCCACCCCGCTGTTACTATACTCATCTCAGGTGTGTGTGTGTGTGTGTGTGTGTGTGTGTGTGTGTGTGTGTGTGTGTGTGTGTGTGTGTGTGTGTGTGTGTGTGTGTGTGTGTGTGTGTGTGTGTGTGTGTGTGTGTGTGTGTGTGTGTGTGTGTGTGTGTGTGTGTGTGTGTGTGTGTGTGTGTGTGTGTGTGTGTGTGTGCTCTCTCACTGTACCTGTCTCTTCCTCTCCCCATCTTCACTCCTTTTACTCACTTAAACAGCTGGGACTCCTCCCAGAGTGGCCGCTAGCCCTGTGCCCTCCATCTCTTTTTGTGCATTTAATATCTCCAGTTTTCAGCACAGATGTGGAAGCACAGCCTCCTTTATTACCGTTATCTCTGTGTTATTTGGCGGCGTTCATCCATCTAGAGTGGCCCGGGTTTATTTCCCATGCTCCCTGGTATCCGTGCAAATATCTTTATCAGGAGTTTGGTGTAATGTAATATTCTGTTTATCTCCCTCTGTGTCTGGCTCTGTGTCCGGGCCTGCCTCAACACGTAGATTTGGCCTGGAGGATGAGCCCAGCCCCCCCCTCCCCCTTTAACTCCCTTTAACTTGTACATTTTATACATTTTGTTCCCACTATTCGTCTCCCGTTTCAATCATTATTTACCCCTCCCCACCCCACCCCACGTCCCGTCTGGTTCTTGGCCTCTAATCTCACCAGACTGAGAGCATATACACACACACACACACACACACACACACACACACACACACACACACACACACACACACACACACACACACACACACACACACACACACTTACATAGATTGCAGATGACTTGTAATCTGACCCATAGACACAAAACCATCATCCTGCTGGCTATATATATATATATATATATATATATGCCCATGTGATCCTGTGATGTAACTTTTGTCATTTTCGTTATCCACTATAGTCTGTGTATGTGGGTCGGTGGTTTATTGTGTAATCATTACAATATATATAGATACATTCCTTAATAAACCTGGAGATGTCATAATGAATAATTCACTCCATAATCTCCCTGATGGGATGCTTCCTTCATCAGAACAATCAATTACAAGCACTATTGGACATTTCATTTAGCCTGCTGTGCATACTTCCATTTAATATCAGAAGGATTTGTGTGATTTACCTACTGATATAACTGTCCTCTTTCCATACATGCTTATAGAACATACATACTTTCATGCATCATCCCACCCAGCACCAGCTGGCTAAATAAGGCAAACTACATTATATAGTTCATATATGTGTCCCAGGTCTTTGGTCATTCTCATTCCCGGTCACAGTATCCTTGCACCTCTGTTTTTCTCTCTGCTCTTCCTCTCGCTTCCTTATCTGTGGTCCAGACTTCCTCCCAGTCCCCCCCATTCTCACAGGCCTTCCTCTGTTTTGGCCCCAGTAGTTTTCCACCAGAGCACCTCTGAGCTTTGGCTCTGCTAACATTAGAGAAGCCTACTCCTGCCTAGCACTATCATAGTATGTGTGGGCAAGCATGCGTGTGCGTGCTATGTGTACACTGCTCATTCATAGCATTTCAGGCATACCGTGGCACTGTTGTCCACTCATAGCCCACAGTCGCCCTCTAAGGGCAGAACTGACTAAATATTTCTCACAGATGGACTCCTGCTCAAGTATTTCGAGGACGTTCTGCCTCAGTTAATTAACACTTTTTTTCAAATATGACAAGTTAAATATTTCATTTTGGAAGAAGTTACTGAACTTTTTCCCTCTCACTCAGCTAATCAAGACAGACAGAGGAACACAGATTAACTCTCAATGACCCCAAAACATATGAAACCAAGCATGATAGCATTTGGCCTTCCTCTATTCATCGCAGACAGAATAGGAGGCTACAATAACGGAGACAGGGTGAAAGGATTTTGGGGGCAGAGAGGAGGAGGAGTTGAGGCCGGGGTGCAGGGTGAAAGAAGGGTGAACTAGAGAAAGGGATTTGTGTTGAGAAATTAGCCTGGATGAAGAGCGTTGGTATATTATGTCAGCATTAACAGACAAGAGAAAAATAGAGGATAGGCAGAAGGGGGATGGGCTGATTTTGGAAGAATAAAGGAGAGGCAGACGGAGGGAGGAGAGAGTGGACAGTGATGGATGAAGGGAGGGGAGACGTCTTGAATTGAATAATGGAGAAACGGCTGGACTGACCACTTTAAATGCTTATCTTGCAAGGGCCAAAAGGACTCTCAGTATTTTAACTATAGTGCATGCGTATAACAACACAGATTAGCATGTAGTTACTACAGTGAAGCTGAGTAGCGACAGCCAATGGTGTTGGTGCCTAGTAGACGAAGAGTTGTCTTCTTATTGCAAGACAATGAGACAGAGGAAGAATGAGGCTCTATTACATTGGAAGCTAATCTAGAAAGATGTAACAGTGTATATTAGATTGGCTCAGTAATGGAGTATCCCACTAGTGAGCTGCTAAACCCATTAGAACCACTGACAGCTCCTCTGCCTGTGTGGAAGGAGGTGTGAAGCTGCTATTCCACAGCAAATTAATAGGGTATTAAGTGTACACGTCAAAGTAAAAGTGTATGAGAGTGTGACTGGAAATTTGATGAGTGCGCCTTGTGAGAACATAGTAAACCTTCCAAACTGCAGCCCCCCCCCCCCCCCCACAGATCTAACATTCCAGTGTGTGCACACTTACTACTTGATTACCTGCAAAGCAAATGGAGGGGGATGCATCTGTTTAGTGTTTGACAGTGCTGACTTGCTCAGTGTGTGAAACGAATATCTTCAGCGCTGACTCAGATGTTAGCGTGTGTGAGAAGTTGCGACCCTGAACTCTAACCCCTCGACCCAGCTGACAGTTTGAAATGCTCCCTAGAGGGAACGTTGAAAGACAGAGTTCCTGTGTCAGTTGTTTGACTGCAGCCAGTGAGAGTCAGGCGACAAACAGCGGGACAACAGGGAAAGAGGAATGGCAGAAAGAAAATGAAAGAGGTGGTAGAGCTGTGCAAGGACAATAGCAGGACTTTAAAGCCTAAGTGAGAAGGCCGAGTGTTGAAGAACTCACCTACTGTCATAACCCATTTTATAACCTTAAACTCACACACACACACACACACACACAACTTGCCCGCTGACGTAAAAGCAACAGTAGCTCCGTAGTGAGAAATGACCTCTTTGCCGCAGAGAGGAAGAACGGCTACAGCCACCTTCAACCCTTGCTGTGTACCCACACCTCAGTCACATGCAAGAAAACTCACACACACACTTCAACACACAAGAGGCTTCAGTAGGCCTTGATAAACAGATGTGCTCATGAGCCCGGAGCATGAGACGCCCTGAATAAGGGTCTTCAGAGTATCCCTCTCCCATGAAAACACTCACATACACACAAACAAACTAACACACGGGAAGTAGACCCTGTGTGGAAAGGAGGTTTGCAACATCTCACACACCTAGCTCTCACTCTCACACACGACATAGCTATCACGTTAACGCGACTCTCACTCTCCCGAGAACTGTCAGTCAGAGGCGAGAGAAAACGCAGAGGGATACGAGAGTCTCCGAGGGTGGAGAGCTTTGATGAGTGAAACGTAAAGTAGAGGGAGCGAGGCGGATGGAGTGAGACAAAGGTTTACTATGCAATTCTGCCCCTGAGTTTTTTCCAGTTACTTGATTTGTTGCGAGATAAAGATAACAGAATCCCAGGGGGGAAAGGATTGTTCGAATATTAACAAAACTGGACATCACAAACTTTAAAACAACTTGCAGTCATATGAGCACACATATAACACACATCCACACCAGGCAGGGTAGTGAAAGCTCCACATGGGGTAAGGTAGGGGTTGAAAGGGCCCTGCAGCCTTCAGGCAATCTGTCTTTGGGGAGGGAAAGGGTGTAATTACACCCCATTCATTCCCCCTCCCCTCCTTTTCAAGAGAACACGTTGGCCCCAGACCCCTAACAGCTTTTAATTAGCCAGACCAATGGTGGAGTGCAGGAGGAGGGGGGCAAATGAGGAGGTGAAGAGAAGGATAGAAGGAGAGTTTTCCTAAAAGCATGAGTTGTGAATGAAATTAGCAACAGTCTGTTTTTGTTGGCTTTTGACAAGCCTGTGTTTCCAAGCGGAGGTAGGCCAGGACGCAGTGTGGGAAAAAAGGTGTATCCTATACAATTTGAAACTACTCTTTACTTCAGAGGAAACAACTAGAGATCTCCAAGTACCTTGTTTTCTTCTTCTTCTGTTATTACTGCTCCTTCTCAAAAGAAAACAGAGCAGAGAGGAACAAGACGAGAGATCTTTTTTGCCAATTAGGCTGCTACAGACTATGTCTGTTTTTTTCTTTCACTAAAACATGTGCACTTGCAAATACACACAAACAAAGGCGTGCACACATACACAGGAGTGTACACGCATACAAATAACCTTTTCTATGCGAGAGCAGTGATTGCAAGTGGAGGCTGATCAGCCTGTTAGCCCTGGATAACAAGTGTAGAGCTGTGCTCAGGGAACAAAGCATGTTTTGACAGGTATAGGTTAGCTCTAACGACACACACACTAGTACAGTGGCAGGAAGGAGGGGTTAGAGGCCCACGATTGGAGCCAGTTTGTCTGTGACTTGACCAGGGGGTCCTAACAGGAGCCACAACAACAGGACAAGGGGGGCTGGGGACACCACGTCCCTGGCTTTGATGCTGGGGCACACACACTTACAGCACACATAAACAATTGCAGACATAAAGGAGCTGTTATCGTATCACTTTCAATCTCCACAATGCATCTACAAGCAGTCATTCAACATACAGGTTAATATGTGGCCCCAACAAATCAGTTCATCACTGATTCATAGCTAATTAATATCAAAGAGTTCAATTTTAGTGAGGGGAAAATGTAACAACTCGTGTTTTGATTGAACATTGTCACTGCAAATATGCAGTGCTGCATTTCTAGAAATTGTTCATCTTTCCTCTAAACTTCATTAGGACCGCAAACAAGCATAGGAAGTGAGCAAAGAGGAGCCGGGGAGTCTTGTAAAGAGCCATAAAACTAAATGAAGGGTGAAGATGAAAAGGGAGAAAGAAAGCGACAGTCTGACGGTCTTCCACCCACTCTGTCTTTGTCTTTAATGAAATCCCAGAGAAATAAGAGACAGATCTTCAGATGGAGACAGCTAATTAGTGTCAGGCTTCACAACAGGAGCTTTGACACATTAATGGACACACACCCAGGTGGACAATTTAGTGAGACAGAAGCAGTTGAAAAAGACTTGATGGAAAACGACACTGTATATATATATATATATATATTATATGTATAAGATAGAAAAGTGGAATAGCAAGAGAATGGGAGATATTGTCCTTACAAGTGAGAAGTGAATATCTGCTGAAGGCAAAACAGGGGGAAGAGAGCATGAAGGTGTGTGAGTGGGTTGGTGGTAGTGTGAGATTCTAGCATTTTTTCTCGTTCGTAAAAAGTGAACAAGTCCGACCTGATCCGCCTTTGCACAAGTACAGCACAAACACCCTCACATGGTACCTGACCTACACCCTAGTAGCTGTGACTGTGTGTGAAAGTGCGTTATCGCGTGAGTAAGCCTGTTTGCTGTTGCTGTACGTGCAAATGTGTGATTAGCCCTCATTGTTACTATTAAAGTGGTGTTGTATGAGCAATGCTGTAAGGGTGTGTTTTGAAAATTAACAAAACCCCAACCGATAATATTTGTCTCTGTTTTTTTGGTAACTGAAAACGTTCCCTGCTCGATTAATACATTTGTGAGTAACCTCCTCCTTTCTTTTTGTCTCCCTTCAGCTTCCTGTGGGATGAGTACAAAGTGGAAGTGCGTATTAACGACTATCTGGACATCATCTGCCCCCACTACACCCACGGTGAGGTGTCATCGCATGCAGCTGAGCGCTACGTTCTGTACATGGTGGAGAAGGAAGACTACGAGGTGTGCAAGCCTCACTCCTTCGACCAGCTGCGTTGGGAGTGCTCACGGCCGTTTGCTCCCCACGCCCCCGAGAAATTCTCAGAGAAATTCCAGCGTTTTACCCCCTTTACCCTGGGCAAGGAATTCAGACAGGGAGAAAGCTATTATTATATCTGTAAGTATAATTAATAAAACATTTTCATCAACTTGTTGTGATCCTCAGAAGGTATCTTGTACTAAAACTGTCCCTTCTTCTTTATTTTCCACAGCCAAGCCAATGCATCACCATGGCCAGGATTGTCTAAGGCTGAAAGTGGATGTTGCCGGGAATAGCGGCTCTGCAAAGACCAATGTAGAAAAATCCAAGGCAGAAAATACAGGAAAGAGCTCAGATGGAGGCAAAGGGAAGTTACCCTCTGGAGGAGTTCACAACCCTTCTAACCGGCTCCCAGCAGGTGAGGATCGTTTAAACTAAAATACCAGACAAATGCAACATAGTCACAGCAGTCCCATGTCTGCGAGGAGCTCAGCTGGGGGTGTTTTAGATGCCTGATTGATGAAATCCAATACTGACTCTCCCTCCCTTTTCTTTTCTCAGATGACCCTGCTGCGATGGAGCCAAAAGTACAGAGGAGCGTCGGCAGTTCACAAGCAAAGCTGGTCTCCTTTTCACTCGTCTTCACCCTGCTCCCAGCCCTGTTAGCCCTGATGCTACACTAAGACTGAGCAGGATGCTGAAACAGAGACAATGTCAACTCAATGCCGGTCATTGGGACCATGAATGAACACAGATTTTTTTTATACATATTTTTTATACAAGCATGGACAGTGCTGTGAGTGTGCGTTTGCGTGTTTATTTGTGTGAATGTGGAACGTGGATCGTTCCAAAGAAGAGGACCTTTTATAACGAGGATGGAAATTCTCCTTTATGATCGTTTAAGATGCATTCTTTTTTAAAAGTCATTATGAACAAAACTTCAAGCAAACTGATCAAATACTTTGTGGATGATTATCAAAAGGACAAGAGGAATACATTGTATTCATTATCCCGTGTTTTCAACTTTGGTACAAATTTGCATTGTGCTCCCCATCTCCAAATGTTAGTCATTTTTCTTCCTCTACATGTAGAGAAGTTATTAAGTCTGTATTGCAAATGTTGTCCTCAACTTCCAGGACTGTAGGATTTGTGTCATGTTGTTGTGTAGCACTCAGCTCCCTATTGTTCCATCTGAAGTCTGTTTTATCTTTCAAGTCTGTCAAAACACCACTGAGATACAAAAGCAGTCAATCTGGTTTAGCTGAACTCAACTGAAAGGATCTGATTTCACACACTCTTTCAGTTCAGCTATAAGACAACACAGGCTCATGGGTCATTAAACACTAAAGTAACATAATACATTTAATGAAGTGTTTGATTTGATTAGAAGAAATGCACCAGAATCAATTAGGATCCTAAAAATATGTATTATTTTTTGTGTCCCAAGTCCTTACTAGTAGATTACATGTTCTCATTAGGCAGAGAGCCACTGATCAGCAGACAAATATATGAAGATACATTTGAAAACAAACATGGGATTCAGGGAGCTGAGCATCTTCAGTACTTATGGTTATTCACTCATTTCTCCATGGTACACTGGCTGATGTGCAGATGTGTTTCCATTTGCACATAGCCAAACCTCAAACTGAAGGGACTTCCCAGATTACATTTACAGTTGTTTGTTTTCTTGTTAATCATGCTTCATTTTGTAACTGTATATGTGAATATGTACATAGAGAAAACTATAAGAAACTGTTTTAACATGTGAAATAAAAAACGTGACGTAATTATAGTTTCTTTGTTTTTCATTAGCACCAGTGGGTATTCATTTTGGGTCTTAAAATCCCGCTGACATCATTGTTATGAATGACACAATATTTTGGTACCGATAAAATCTCTCCTCTACATTTCCAGGTCTTTCCCAACCTCAATTCTCATCCCCCCTTTTCTCTGCCCTCTCCCACCTTTCATCCCTGGGTACACAACTTGCCCTGGCTTAGATTTCACAGTCTGAAAACCATACAGGATAGTGCAGCCAGAGAGGCCCACGAGCAAACTGACAACAGGGTGTGAAGGTGTCACTCTCGCCTCCTCGTTTAGACTCTTTTTTTCCCTCCTTTTTTTCCCTTTCTTGTACTGCTCTATACTCTTGGATCTACACAGCGGTATGTTGGAATGAAGAGGAGCACAGTGCGCTGACCTTCATACCTGCAAACCTCAGAGCTGACTGAAAACTGCCAAAAGTCACCGTCCCCTGTAAAACCACGCAAAATACACATTCAAATCCAGGAGTTAAACTGAGTTGTTGATATTTCTATACTCACGTCATAGTTTAAATGCACCGCAGATGATCACACAGCCTCTGAAATCTAACATTGATGTAATTGTATAGTTCTGTGCAGGTTAAAGCAGGAATTTCACTGCCCGATGAAACACACCAAACATGGTGGTTTTCACAGTACTGTCCCAATAATGTTTCATGATGTCATACAGCAATGTGCAGAGTTTATGAAATGCAAACAGACTGTAACCCTAAGATTAACAAAAGTAAACGGTACAAGCCTCACAAATAAAAAACATCATCAAACTGGAGACAAAGAAGTGGCAAAAATCCCTCAAATCAGAAATGTGTACTCTGCAATATTTTCATACTTTTACGTTAATGTTGTATGTAAAATCTTAATTGGCACAATGTCTAACCACAGCAATCAGATGTTGCCGAAAATAAGAAATAATTCAGTATTTCCCTCTGCATAGGCGGAGCAAAAGTAAAATACAATGAAATGCACTTCAAGTTGTACTTACGAAAAATATTGGCAAATATACAGTTAGTTCTTCTAGAAAGCAAGAAACCACGTGTACTTAGGAAACATATTGAGATATTTCACATGTCTGAAAGTATAGACAAGACAAATGGTCCATTTAGGAAAGAGCTTTAGATATTGCAATTATAGTCTATATTTTATTTACAATGTAATAACAGGAACCAGAGACAAAAGAGCATCTGTAGAAATGACAATAATCATTATAAGATAAACTGAAAAATAAAATGTCAGATGCAAACTCTTTCTGTTAAAGCTAAAATAAAAAAAAAGTGAAGAAGGGAACATTATACATTAAAGGTGGGGTAGGTAAATTTGAGAAATCTGCTCGAGATAGCTAGAATTTGAAAATACACAACCGGAGAAAATCTGCCACTTCCTTATAGAGCCCCTCCTCCAACACACACGAACGTGCACATGACCAATGAGGGCACGAGATAAGTTTGTGCCCCGATGGAAGGCTGACAGGCAGGTAGGCCATCCAATCCGTTTAGCCGGGCCGGTTGGTTGTACTTTTTACAGTATTACGGCTTCGACAGATGAAATTTTTTTATGGATTTTTTGTCATAGCACTTAAGATATTCATTACTATCGGGATGTTAAGAGCATTTAATGGAATATAACAAAAAGTGTATCTCGAGCCGGTTTCTGAAATGTACCTACCCCACCTTTAAAGGTCAAGTTTGAGAGATTGTTAACAATGGTCCTTTTTTAAACTCACCTACTTCTGCAGCTATGATGCTCAGCCTGAGTCATTTGATCGAAAGGCCAATGATTGTGGGGGAACAGAGGTAATTCTGGTAGTCCTGCATTTACAACACGCTGAAGTCAAAATCCATCAGCAGGATCAGTGAACCTTAAAAATTCTAATATCTGTCAAGTAATGATTTATTGCTGATCATATACACATATTCCTTAAAATGGTTTGGATTCAGTGAATATTACATGATTCATCTCAGTGTACTATAATTCTATTTTATTATTTTTGACCAATTTAATTTGTTTTTGGTGAATTGCATTGCTAATAAAACCATTATCCACTACAGGAAATCACCAAAATCATGCAAAAGTATATTTCTTCAAAGAAATATAGGATACAATTATTGTGTAAAGCTATTTCACTTCACTGAATGAAGTTATTGAATATTTTTGCAGTATTTATTTTCGGTGTTGCACTTTGTAGACGGTCCCTGAGCACTCGTCCCCAGTCCTGCTTCAGGTAGAGATCAATGCAAGTTGTACAGCTCGAAGGACAGCCCGTATTAACTTAGCCTTATTACTGTTTTAAAGAGACGTGGTGTGTGTTTTAAGAAGGTTTTGTTCTTTGATCGGTAAAGTTTGAATCCGTCTTTCTAATTTACTTCTACCGACTACTTTTTTCAACGTCATGACGCGCGTGCAAATGGCATCGTTTCAACATCCTATTGGAGCAACCCTTCCCACATGCTTCATCCCACAGCCAATCAGAGCGCAGAAACAGGAGCACACTGATTGCAAACACGGAAATACACAGTGAGATAAACAGATCGTCCGCGTAGTTGTATTCTATCTTTTATTGCAACCAATTTAAGCACCAGTTTATAAAAGCACACATTGCTCGTAAAACACACAACCAGGTAGACTGTTAGAGTCTTTTTCTCTCCTTCTATGGATGTAATGCAGCTTCTGTCATGGGCCTGCATCGTGTTTACAGTCGGGATGTTCTCGACTGGACTGTAAGTTAAATGGCTAATGTAATCTTGTAGAGCACATTTTCCATTCACATGTTTATGCTACTTTATTGGTTTGAAGGACACATTAGTGCATTAAGAATAATTGTTTGAACCCATGTTATCCACAGTGCTGTTAACTTGTAAAATAAACTTTACTCTGTCTCTCTGTCTCTGCCTACGTCTGTGCGTGTATTTAGGACCGACCTGAAGAAGATGAGAGAAACCAAGAGTGCAGACAACATCCAGTTTCTACCTTTCCTCTTCACGTGTCTTAAGTAAGAGTGTGTGTGTGTGTGTGTGTGTGTGTGTGTGTGTGTGTGTGTGTGTGTGTGTGTGTGTGTGTGTGTGTGTGTGTGTGTGTGTGTGTGTGTGTGTGTGTGTGTGTGTGTGGTCATCACATCTGATGCCCATCATGTTTCCACAGTAACCTGGGCTGGTTGTATTATGGGCTTCTGAAGAAAGATAAAACGATTGTCTTCGTCAACGTTATCGGAGCTCTTCTCCAGATCCTCTACATTATCGCGTACCTCCACTACACAACACAAAGGGTGAGCCAATAAGGGTAGACGGATGCCACTCAGTGCGGATACAACTATTATTAAATTGGCACAATCCTGTCTCACCTCAACTCTGTGTTTTTTGTGTGTTCATGTCAGAGGCTGGTGACGTCCCAGACTGTAGCAGCAGGGACGGTGCTGGCGTGCGGTTGGTTCTACTTCACCACGTTTCTTCCTGAAGGAGACTCTCAGCTCAGCCAGCTCGGCCTCACCTGCAGCGTGATCACTGTCAGCATGTACCTGTCCCCACTCACTGACCTGGTACATGCTCACACGCATTACAAACAAACACAACACGCACAGTGCATGCTCACAGTCAAATGAAGATATGAGGAGATTAAAAAGTATCCCATTTCTAGCAATATGCAATACCCACTGGTGGTCATTTACAGAAATACTTTATTTAGGTAAAATGTTGAGGGTATTGTCCTTTACTTAAGTATTTCCATTTTCTACATTTCATAGGCAAATATTTTACTTTTTACTCTATTAAGGCATACAAAATAAGGGTAGACTTAAATGTTCACTGGGGGAAGTATTTATATATATATATATATATATATATATATATAAACTAATTAAAATTAACTTCACCTTCGGCAGCTGCAACCTTAAAGTAGAGAACACTTTAATAGATCAATTATTGCATTCCAGTAAGATGATGTATCACTCTGAAATGGTCCATTCTGCATCATCAATATTTGTACTTATGGTGCCAATACTTTTTTACTATTCAATGATAATGCTACTTTTAGTAAAATGTTTGAGTAGACCTACTTTCACCTCTGCTACCAATATGCAAAGTATCACAGGGACAGACAGTTGCCCGATAAATACATTTTCAAATCTTCCGTCTTTTGAACAAAATCTATAAAATGCCAAGATGAAAATGTAATGCTGTTTTTTTTATCACTCTTAATTGCTTGTTCTGTTGTGCAAATCTAGAAAGTATAAATAATCACTTAATACTTTATCAACAAACCAGTTATGATATACATACATAGGATTGATCTTCATGTAGTGAAAAATCAAACAAGATAGTCTTTTGATTTGATCATATGCGTTCCCTTATTGGTGTCATACCTTGTTTGGATGGCACTCTTTTTTTAATTATAATAAATCTATGAGTTATTTATCAAAATTATGTTGAGTTTAAGAAATGAGCTTAGTGAATTATTGCACAGCCCAAAGTGTAGGCAGTCATTCATGTTACGAGTAAATTCTGTGTTTCCGCCTCTTAAAACCTGTCGAATGACAGCTGGTTTCATGTGTAAGTGTAGCTTTTGGTGGATTTATGTCGTTCCTGTAAAGGAGCGCTAATGATGAAATAGAGAAAAGTGGCGCCCAGGGCTTTATAATGATTCTACTGTACAAAGTTTACATATTTTACCTCCAAAGAGATGAAACCGTCACTGAAAAAGAATGCATCCTGTGAAACCTGCAAATTAAGTTTTTAGGCAGGATGTTATTCTTAAGTGTTTTTGTATGTGTCACAGTGCATACAAAATTAGCAATATTCACTTCACAACACAACTGTAAAAAACACATGTAGTTTTATTTGTTGACCATGTACCTATACTGAACCTCTGCACAGACAACAGGCAGCAGCTGTCCATATCAGTGTCTAAGTATCTGACCTCTTTCAGGTAAACTCTGCACGTGCATATTTACCACTGAAGGGATAAGTCCCCTGGTCCCTCTCTTTCTTTTGTCTCGTTGTGTCATCTTGTTGCTCCGTCCACTATCCTGTTTGTCTCCTTCCCTCCATCTGCTTCAGAGCACTGAATGACCCTCAGTCAGTTTCCTGCCTTTTTTTTCTCATCTGCGTCTTCCTGTTATTCTCTGTCTCTATCTGTTTGGGTTTACATTATGTCTCTTTACATCATCTTTTTGTTTGCACTTATTAGCGGGGATAATATCACACTTATTCAGACTGTTCTTTATGAAAGGCATTCATAGTGTTGGAATTGTTTATGCACAAATAGTGATCTGTAGTTGAGAGGAGTTCTTACCTTGCATACTTGGTCATACCCACACACTAATCGTGAAGCCAATTTCTTTGTGTGTAATGTAGAATTTCTGTGTCAACGTTGTAACTGTGCGAGGGGAATGCCAAAGCTATTTGACCAGTACTTGAATGTAATTATGCTAGAGCCCTAATGCAGTGTGTATTTTAGCAGCATTTTGTTTTATTTGGAGGGGGGGCAAATAAGCATGTTATTTCCTATTTACACATTCAGCAGAACATAGCGACATAATTATTCATTTGGAGATGACATCTAACATATGCAATTCTGATATTCATTGTCCTTTTAGCTCTGTTTTGGTCTGTGGGGATCTGCAGAGGAGTCAATGATAATCTTTGTTTGTCACTGCGAATTATATCTTTCACATTACAGAGTTATTTGATCCATATAAAACACTTTAATTACAGCAGCTGTAACGTTTTTATTTGTTAAGTTATTGTTATCTCTTTCCCACCTCCCTTTCAGGTACAGATAGTGCGTAGTCGTGATGTTCAGCGCTTGTCCTTCCCTCTGAGTGTCGCCACCTTCTTCACTTCAACCTCCTGGGTCCTGTACGGCCTCCAGCTACACGACCAATATATTTGGGTAAGACACAACAGTGAATATGCACACAAATCACACCTGGTAACGCACCTTTTAAAACTGAAATGAAATGTAGGTCAAATGAAAGCTATGGTTTCCTAAATGTTCTTCCTGTTTGTGTTCATTGCAGGTTCCAAACACGCCTGGGATCTTCACCAGCCTCATCAGATTTTATCTGTTTTGGAGATTTGCGGCTGTCAATCAAAGCTCACCTGCTTATAGGTCCATGTAGACATGAGAACATGAGGGGGGAAGTAATAAAAACGAAAAAGATCTGTTGACACCATGAAGGGCTGCAGCGAAGAGCCCTGCCCATCACCTGTCTTGTACAGCAGAGAGAGATAAACTGTTAAATGGTGAGCACTGTTGAAGTGGAGACAGTTTTGTGTGTTTTTGGGGAGGTGTTCTCAAATAATGGTGTGATGGTCTGGTTCAACAGTTTTTTTGGCTGAAACTATTTGTTAATCATGTCTCCTTCTTTGTGTCCTTCAAGTGCCTTATGTGAGATCCTGTTTGCCATTAAAGATGAATGGCATTTACTGATCTTCCAACATGCTAGGAGACTTGCAATCTGTTCCCAATCCGGTGAATGTGACACACCTACTAGCCAAAGATGTGGAGTTGAAACTTGCTGGCTGCTATTTTAATATCATATTGTGCTCTGTTCCCTGGTACTCATGTATGGAATAATATAGTATATTCATATTATTCCCTGGTGATGCAATGATGGTTTCATATCCTTTTAGATTTGGTACTCTCGCTTTTGTATCCTGGTGCAGACACATATATTGAGTTATCAGTAGCAGTAAGTTATATTTGTTATTTCTATTATATATTTCATGTCAGAGTCTTTCTGTTACATAATGTGTATGTTGGATTATGTCCACGACAAAATATTGTCTACTTTTATTGGTAATGCTATTTTTATAAACTATTTGTATATGAGATTACAAATACAGTAAAAAAAAAATAACATCATAGTGTTTGTTTAAAAGACTGAATAATGTGTATTTCTCTCATGGCTGACTGTCGTGGGTAATGGAGTCTTGCTTGTCTCCTCATTATAATCTGTAATATGGACATGTTATGCAAATGAAACAGCCGGTTGTCAGCGCTGATTCGCACTTCTAAAGTGTGTAAGAAGAAGACGCAAAAGGTGCCATGTTAATACATTTTTACCTAAACGATCAATGACTTGTGTTTCTTATTGCTTGTTAGAGAGAGAGAGAGAGAGAGAGAGAGAGAGAGAGAGAGAGAGAGAGAGAGAGAGAGAGAGAGAGAGAGAGAGAAAAAAACAACACAAGAAGAGACAAAAGCCTGTTTGATGGTGCAGCAGTGTGAATGAGCTTGTTTGTGTGAGTATGTTGATATAGAGAGTGCAGTGGTGGGAAAGGCCGTGCCAGAGGTTCTCATCGTGTGTGTGTGTGTATATGTGTGTGTGACATTGGCCTCTCTTCCTGAGCCCAAAGAGCCTGCCCCTGACGGAGAACACAGACACAACACTGTATTGTGCTGGAGTTGAGTGTTATGTAGAAAAACTAGGCTAAACGTCCTGGAAGTTGGAGATAAATGAGCTAGAGTTGAAAGAGAGAACAAAAAAAAAAGGGGGGGGGGACTTTTGAGCAGGCGATGAGGAAGTAGAAGGGAAGAATGTGTAAATGAGACGGCGGTAGAAACGATAAAACCTGGGACAAGAAGAAAATAATATCCAAGAGAAATATAGGTTTGGATTTTTGTATTGTTCTGGTGTAACATGACAGAAGTTTAGGTAAACAAAATACTACAGTCATGCTAGTGGTTAGCTGGGCTAAATACTAGCAACAACATAATTCTCAGGTCATTGCTAACATGCTGTTGTGGTTAAATGTTTACAATGTTGACTGCTGGAATTGAGCATGCTGACATACTAATTGGCACTTAGCAAAAGGTGTAGCTGATGGTAATGTCATTAGCTTATCAAGTGTTTGATCATAAACAACAATATTGAACACATTTCAATGTTGACTTGATAAAGGATCTGGATTAAATGTCAGAAATAAACAGGTGAACAGAATACAGGTCATCCTGAGACAGACCACATTTTTCTTTTAATTCATGAACATTTGTCGATACATTTCCCTTTTGGTGGAACTCGAGTAAAGTCAGAGGATCCCCAAAGTCAGTAGAATACATCCTCTGTGTGTTTACCAATCCAACCAGTACCACAGGATAAGGGAATGTTATGGATTTGGAATGTTATGGATTTAGCACAGTGCACATGAGTGACTCATTAGGTCTGATAGTGGTGGCCTTGTAAATAGACATTAGTCTTATATGAGGAACAACTAAATTGGGGGAAGTTTAGCAGTAAGAAAAGAAAAATGATTGAATCATGAGTCCAGGACAAGATAAGGGAGTATTGGGTGTTGTCCATTATTTTACTGAAAGAGACAGACATGAATAGGGTTGGAGGGACAATGCATGGAGTCAGATAGACTGGCCGGACACACCCATCATTCCCAACTATGGTTTGTAAAGAGACAACGTGTTAAATGCTAAGCAGGAAATCAAGTGCACGGTCCTTACCCTGATGTGTACACGTCTTTGTTCATCAGCCAAATAGTAACATCGGGCCAGTGTTTTGTACATGAGTCTGTGTGGAGGAGTAGGGGGTGAGGGGGGTGGTCAATCAGCCGAACAATGAGTTCAACTCACAAACAGGATCCCTCTGTTTCCTGAAGTAGAGACTGTCTCCTCAAACAGCACACACACAGCTGACTCTTGTACTTCTGCACACATCCTTAAAGGCAGTGTATGTACACTACGTTCTCTCTTACAGACACACCCACAATCTCTCCCCCACAAACACCATGTGTGCATTCAGATGTCTATTTGTGCTCATTATGGGCAAATTCTGATTTATGGGTTTTGTTTCCTCCGTAATTACAGACAACAAAGTCTCTGCTAACATGCAGTCTGCAGACAGTGTGCATACTCAGCATATAAACACACGGGATACACACAGCACTCTTGGGGGCAGTCAGCAGCCTGTGCACTTTCTACCATCAGTAAAAACACACCTGTCCCAGCTGCTGTTTACGAAGAGAACAAGAGGGAAAGAAGGAATGTGCTTCCCTCAGTTTTCCTGTCCGACCCTCACCCTTCCCAGCCATTTGCATTGCTCCTCCTCTCTTAAATGTCTTATCTAATTATTCCCTTGGTCAGCTCCTCTTCTCGAACACTGTCATATCTTTTATTTATCTATATTTACTAAATCATATCTCTTCTCATATCTTCTTTTACCCTCTCTTTCTCAGATTCCCCTTTTAACTTGCATTCCTCTCAAATGACTCGGTGGCCCCTCCATTCTTCTCCGACACTTGTGAAATGGTCTCACATCATGTTTGTACTCAGATCATCTGCAGTGATTATCAGGTCTGTCTTGTGAAACTGTCAGCCAGTCTGAGATTTAAGTTGATTCAATAAGTAGAGCTACAGCACAAGCTTTCTCAAACAGGAATTATTTCAATTCAAGCTTGTTCGGTAGATTTTTGCTGAAAGTCCCCAATAAACATTCACACTGAAGCTTTCTCTAAGGCCTTTTTACCGGTGTACATGTCTGTGCAGGCACCAACTTGTTTGTAAAAGCAGTTGCTGCTGTAGCTATTTATGGGGAACCATGTGCAGCGTAGCAAGTTGTTTTCTATTCCCAGTTTTACCAGCTCACCCACCTTAGTTTACAGCATTTCCCCCTTCAGAGCCACATGCAAGGTACCACACACCTTTTTTTTAATACACACAACAATTTCAAACATGTGACTTTTCAGCTCTTTTACTATTAACAGTTGTTGCTGTTAGACCTTTGCTTTGTACGGAAATAGATTTAAAGGCAGCCCTCCGGTGTGTCCTAAGTACTATATTGTGTGGTTCAGTATGTCCTGTCTCTGTCTTCTATTCCTCCTCCTTCCTCTTCTTCCTCCTCCCTCTGCGTCTGCCGCCCTTCAGAATGGGAACAGTGAGTGGAGTGATATATGGACAGCTAGTAATTAAGCTGTCAGAGGCGGGCTATGGACCAAAACACTGTCAGCACTGATGAACATACACATTTCACCTTTGATATAAATCATTTGTCAGGTATCCTCCTATCAGCAGTTCAATAACTGTGCTTGGCACTACTGGACGCAACAACAGCATTGAATGTTACAAGCTCCAAGTTTCATTTAACTCACTTCAAAAGTTATATTTGCATTCAAATCACAAACTTCTTCTTACTCTTGTTATGTGCTATAAATAATGTCGTACTTGCATGATGAATACAGTCACAAAGCAGGTTACAGTTTCCAAAAATATAGTTAACCATCAAAGCTAACAGGTGGGTCCGAATAGTTAAGGACTTTATGGAAAGTTAATGTCTTTCCAGTCTAAAAATGACACACACACTCACCCATAAATACTCACAGAGCCTGAGGGGATTTGGTCCTGTCTGAGCATGCTTTTTACTTTGGCATCCATCCAAAACACACACATGCTGCAGATTTTTGTTTGTATGTTTTTGAGTGGCAACTATAAGGTGTATTTTATTTGTGTGAGTGTGTGTGTGTGTGTGTGTGTGTGTGTGTGTGTGTGTGTGTGTGTGTGTGTGTGTGTGTGTGTGTGTGTGTGTGTGTGTGTGTGTGTGTGTGTGTGTGTGTGTGTGTGTGTGTGTGTGTGTGTGTGTGTGTGTGTGTGTGTGTGTGTGTGTGTGTGTGTGTGTGGACTTCGGTGCAGTGACACACAGACATGTGTTTGGTGATGTCCACAAGCCTCAGTGAGCGGTGGAGATCCATTGTTTGACAGTTGTACTGACAGAAAAAGTGTAGACCATAGTTTGAACTTGTACATTTACTTGGGGGATGAAATGTTGCGGAGAAGTGTGTGTCTGGGTGTGTGTGCAGAACACACATGTCCACTGTGATGTGTGCAGAGGTGCTGAGTAAAGACAGGAGACACAGCTGTTCAGGGGACTTGGAGTCTGTGCTTCTTGCATTAGCAAAAATGTTTGCAGCTTCCTGCACTGTATGCACATTTAAAAGTTTGCTACATCTCATTGTGTGTGGGACTTATTCTGAATGGCAGCATTTTGGCTTCATTTAACTCTAACACATACAAAAAACATTGTTGGCTATTCAAATACAGTGGTTTAATTCCAGGTAATGACTTAAAACAGACAATCTCAGCCAGTGACAGTAGATTTTCTATTACAGAATTACATATAAATGTTCATGGTAGATATATGAAAATTATGTTGAAGCAGCATAGGTAAAAATAACTTTATTTCATGATCATCTGTATTCTTCTGAAGCACCAAGGTTTTCCCCGTTAGTGGTAGCCATACATACTGTAGTTTATTTGCTTATTTATCTTATCTTCTTATCTTGTTCATCATTAGAAAATATATAAACACATCCATTGAATCATCTTACAAGGACCATGGATGCATTACACAACATACTTCATTTTGGGTTAAACTGGAGTCAACACGCTTGCGTGCAAACACTGGCTTAACTTTTATAGGGAGGAGTCTTGTCAGGTAAACAAGTGTAAACAAAACTGAGCTGTAGCTAAGTAATGATGCAACCACCAAAACCCTGAGGAGTTGGATTTAGTACTACAGAGAGGGAAAACAAATGTTTTATTTTCATTGGCACATCTTGGGGTTTGATTAAAGAGTAACATCAGGGTCCAATATGGAGTTAATGTCGTGTTTGTTCTATAGGAGGTGCTATGGTATGTCAATGCTTTCACGTGGCTGTAAAAGCAATATCGCGTGATTATATGACCCTCCCCAAGTTCATTTTCTCAATAGACAGATGAAAATGAACAGAAGCACCAAGCACGTGTACATAGAAATGAATGCTGAGTGATATAGCCTACATTGTCTGATACCCATATAAAAAGGTAGCCTACATATAATAGTGGAAAGAGGAACAAGGGGAGTGAGATAAATATTCATCCAGGTGTGACACACAATGAATAGCAAGGATTAGCCCAGAGGAACCAAACAGAAGCTGAGTGTCTTAATTTATATCTGACCTGTCATCACAAATGTGTGACCAGACAAGTCGCTGTTGACACATCATGCGTGATGCACCTGTTGCTGACTAACCTTTTTCCACACAAAACACAGGAAACCGACAAAGCACACACAATGTCGCCCCCTGATGGTTCAAGTTTATTATTGCATACTCCTTTAGCAGAAAGTGTATTCTTCCAGAGCTCCAACACTAGTGTGATTGCAACAGCTCCTTTGTTGATGTTAAAAGACAATAACAAATCGCACAAATACAACCATTGTGCTGTTACACAATCCCTATACTGAACTCTTTCACCCTGTTGCTATGTGTCAGGGTGAACATAGCCTGTTATGACTGTGTTCTTCTACTACCAGTCCAACTGGCTCACCTACCTTCGTGTTGCAGTCGTTCTGTATCAGGTGTCCGGAGGCGTTTGTTGGCTTTGTACAAAATGGGTTGATTAAATGTAAACCCTGTGGCACAAAAGATCCACTTAACCTGTTCATGCAGATCTGGCACACTTGAATGATTAGGGGCACGCTTGCTCTTACACGCAGGCATGCCCACACACTTTTTCCATGACATTTAAACAAGGAGAGTCTGTTTTCATTCATCTGTTCTCTAATACGCTGTTTACAGTCAATACAAATCTGACAGCTTTATAACTTGTGGCAATTAAACTAACTGTTGCATTCGACCCAACACGTGTTTGTCATTTCGGCTGTAGGGCAGGAAATGTGACAGGTGAAACAAAATGTTAAAACCAAGAAAGTACTTTGTGAATCAAATTAAAAGCCTGTAACAATTACAAAACAGGAAGACATTAGGTAAATTAAAGGTTTCTGTCGGAACTATATCATGGAAAAAGACTTTTGAGTGATATTAATTAGAAAAGAGAGGATTGCTACTGTATAAAAGACAGGTCCTTTATGAAACAAAGCGACTCTGTATAAGAGATATCAGTCATTTATTGTTTTTCTTATGATATGATAGAAACATTCGGCCAGCCAAGGCTTAATCTAAATGAAGAGATTCTGATTTCTGGGATGCTACAGTCTAAAGTCGTTCAAGTGCTGTGCTATAACTCAAGTCTAGACCCCACGTTCAAGAGAGGACACACACACACACACACACACACACACACACACACACACACACACACACACACACACACACACACACACACACACACACACACACACACACACACACACACACACACACACACACACACACACACACACACACACACCACAGAGAGCATGGAAGTCACAGGCAGGGTTCAAATATACACCAGATAATCATAATGTATATGAAAATACAGTCTAAGCCAGTTGATTTTTAAATATTACAATAAAGACAATCTCCTGCACTGAAATGATACATAACTGGGCTCTTACATTCTCCAAAAATACATCTTGATCAGCTAGAGTATAAGTAATAATAAGCTAATGTCAACTACAGTAGCAAAAACAAAGGTATAGAAAAACATTTTGAAGTCATTCAGAGGAGCCCATAAAATAGACCTCTTTTATTAGCCTACTTTATCCATCCATTTCTATTAAAATCACATCTCACATCAAGCAAACAGCACACTTTAATACTGGACAGTAGGCCATGTGCATTGTCGAAATCTGAAACACGGAAAGTATTCACGTTATGAAGTCGGACAGTATTTTGAGAACATTATTCTTCAGAACCTTTTTGTTAGTGTACTGTAGCATCTCTTCAGAGAACATTGAGGCAACTGTGAGCGTGTTTATTGAAATGCCAAACATATCCATTTTGAAATGCAAAACAACAACTTCATAAAATTCCATCTAGGACTTTTCAGATTGTGAGACATGACATAATGACGTGAGCCTCCAGAACATTACATTTAACTACCGCAGTAAATTCACAATCTCTTATTCTGGATTATATACACACCGTTAACACTTTGTTGAGGCTACATAAAACAATCAAGTTATAAAATTAGACATACAGTACATCTGAGGTGCTTTTACCAGGCTTCATTTATCTGTATATATGCCAGTAAGGAATCCTAGTTACACTTGCATGCAACATTTTCGTCCAGTCATTCTGGAAAAAATGAATACGTGTAAAAAAGGGCAGATTTTCTTCTTATGCTGCAAACAGACTTTTTTAAAGGGGATTACTTCACCCTGCCAACATAACTCTGCATAGTCTACAATCACTTCAAAGTCCATCGGAGCATGGCAAGATTGAGAATAAATAAAGCAGGAAAACCAAATAACCAAAAGTCAGACTTGATATTCAGGCCAAGTGCAAACGCAAAAGCACATCTGATAGTTAGATCAAGTTCTCAAGGCAATTAGTTCTGAACTCAGAGTAAGTGGTGAATAAAAAACACCTTTAGCTCTACAGACATCAGCAAAACTGAGTGAACTGTGCACATAAACTGCCCTCACCACTATTTATTTGCTGAGATTTGTTGCACGTGTTTGGATAGTTACCCTGCGTGGTGGCGGCTCTTCGACGCTCCGGTTTGCCACGAGGTCCTGCAGCTGCAGGGCTCCCCCACCGATGAAGCAGAAGGCTGGACACACAGGAGAGGAACAGTCCATGTGCGCCTCCCACAGGATCCGCAACGAGTGGGCATCGTAGAAAGTGACACGTCCTTTGTCACAGTCCAGACACACTCCCAGTCGGGGTGGCAGGGGAGCAGTGTGAGGGTGAGGCAGGTTATTATGGTTGCTACTATGGGAGTGCACTCCCCCCAGGCTATGGCTGTCCCCCTGGGTATGAGTGTGACCGTGTCCTTGAGGAAGCAGGATTTTGCCCATTCCCATTGTGAGGAAGCAGTAGGGAGGAGAGTCCTGGCCGTCCTCTGCCCCACTGTCATGGCCACTGTCTGGGTCACAGCTTTCGGGAGGCAGAGGGAAGGAAAACATTAGGCTGGATATGTAAAATAATGTAAAGTACACCTTCATTCTAGCTTTACACCTCATTGAAAATTCAACACCTTTTTTTTTTATTTTTCCAACAAAAAGAATGACCCTACTCCGACTAGAGATCGGTTGGAACCACTGTATTCTTAGTGAGTTAAAAAGTAATATCTTTTTGAGTATACACTATTAGTTTTACTAAGAGTATGTATTGTTCATTAGTAAGGGAACACACAGGGAGGTTTTTTCTAGTGTGTACTGTATGTATGTATTTATTTATGTACTGTATGTATATATCTAGAAAGTTCAGAATTATGGCTGCAAAACATATAGATGGATAGGAGTGTTATACTATCAATAGTTCTTCCAATTGATGGGACAGAGGTCCATCCTGTTTGAGTGGTATAGTGCATTATATTTGTGGTCATAAGAAATTATCTTGGTCGAAGATGTCGTAATATTTAAGAGGGTAAAATGTAGTTACCGAGGGCTGGCCATGTCCTGAGGGAGATGAAACCATTCTTGTAGCTTAGCCTCCTGGCCTACTCCTACCTGCAAGACAGACGATCAGAAAGACACAGATCATTGGTCTCATCCATTTTGCATGTGTTACAAAGCTGATTACAACAACGTATTATAATACCAAACTAACTGCATCCCCCTCACCTTAACCAGGTAGGAACCAGGCTCCACAGAGCAGGCCCAGTAGTGTCTGCCTTGATTGACAGACAAGTCGCCCACTAGCAGGTCGGAAGTCAAGTGGCATGAAGTGAGTGTGCGGTCTGCGGCCTGCAGGAGGGAGAGGCCTGGCACACTGCGGGCATATGTCTGGCCTTTACCCAAAGCCAGCCTGTCAGCGTGCAACCCCCAGCGAGAGTGCAAGGAGAAACTCAGCACTGAGAGGGCGGAAGAAGAGGGATATAGGGAAGGAAAGGGGGGGAGAGAGGAGAGAAATGTACAGTAAGGGAGGTGTGGGAAAGGAGTCAGGAGGGAGAAGCGGTTAGATCCTGAAGCTGGGACAGGCAGGCCTAAACGCATAACAGAATAAGAGCGCAAAAAGATTTGAAGGCAGATCAAGAGAAAATGTTCACGCGAGAGGAATCAGATAAACTGCTTTTACGTGGAACAACAGCAAAATGGAAAAATGGACCATAAAAAGAAACAATGCATAATGTATGAAAGTGCAAAATAACAGACCTGTAGCAAGAAAGACAGAAGTAGAAAGAGTCTGACTGAGATGAAACTGGAATGGACAATAAGAAAAAGAAGGGTTGGTGCAGAAGATTAAATTAAAAAACAAGGTGGGAGAAGAGGAAATAAAGAGATGGAGAGAAAAGAAATAACAACATTAGTCAATCAATTGAATGAATGGCATTACTGGAAAAATATCCAACTTAAAATGATTCTACCACAGTTCTGTCTTTGTTACCAATGCAAAACCAACTTGTTGTATGCACTAAATAATAAATATACATTCAAATTCAAATGTCTGAGACTTGTATACTCCCACACGATACTTCTTTGTAATAAATTAGGGTAAATTGCATTGGAAACAAAGAAATTAGAATGGAAAGAGGATGAGTTTTTTGTATTGAATGAAATGTAATATTGAAAACATTGGTCATGTAAAATAATAGATTTCATATCTTACCAGGTGCTGGTGGAGTGTGGAGGTAAACTTCTTCACTGTACTCTCCAAACCCGGCCTTGTTGCAGCCTCTCACCCTGAGCACATACACACTGTCCATCTGCAGCTGATCAACCACAGCGTTGGTCCCTCTCACTTCGTCCAGACGCAGCCACGATGTCGCAGCGTTGGGGGATCTGGTGCCGCCCCACGTCGCTGCTGCTCCCCCCGCTCGCCGCTGGTATTCGACAGAGAAGTGCCAAGCCGGGGCCGAGTCCTGAGGGAGGCGCCAGCACAAAAACAGCTGATCGTACGCAAGTGTCTTCTGAGTGTCGATGACTGGAGCCAGTGGGGCTGTGGAGAAGACAAAACAACAGAGGCAGGTTAAGTCATTTACAGTCATTTCAGTATACTTTAACACAGTTCATATCAGAGGAACAAAGGTGCCCACCATATATGAAATCCAAGCTGTGGATGAGTTTAACCTCTTTGGACGTGTCCAGATGAAAGTGTCTGAAGGTGGGATCAGCTGAGAGAGTGAAACATTGAAGGTTTTCTATGGCCTTCCCTAACCTGGAGAGTGAGAGACACACAGATGTCAGATAACCATATCTTACCAATTCATTCCTCTTAAATGTAGGATTCAGCTGACTGTGTGTTTTACCTGCTGTGAGTGACTCTGGCAGCCTGTACAAAGCAAGGTTGATCGGTCTCCTTGAGCAGCTCCTGTGTGTAGGCCATCAGGCCTGCATGCTCCAGCAGGCCCCTCCTCTCTGACACCTGGGAAGACAGGGCTTCCCCCTTCCTGCAGTGGGACCCCTCCAGGGCCAGGGCCAAAGCTCCCTGACGCTCCGAGATGGCCGCCCCCAACTCTCTGATACAGTGGGTCAGCTGATGCAGGGCCACTGAGCTGTTCGCCTGGAGAGAGACCGAGAGGGGAGAACGTGTTGAGATAAAGAGCAATGACTTGGAATGATAAACACAGAATCAATGGTGTAGCTATTGCCCGCACAAAAGTGTGTCATTGCACTAAAGTCCTAGGCCTCTAGAGGGCCAACTTATTATACCTTTAATAGTTGCAGCTGTAGTTACAGTAAACCGGCAGGATAGGCTATGTTTTGAAGTACAAAAGAAGTAGCTTCCTCTCCACTACAGTATGTTGTTGATTGGTTCTAAACAAATATGCTATTTTGCAAGGAGACATAGCTAACATTTCAAGCCAACATCCTGCTTTCACCCCATTATACAAACACAACTTATTGGTTGATTGTTTAGACAACAGCACAGGATGAATCACAAAGGTCCTGCTAATTGCATGGGATAGTCATTTCAACAGAAACGTCTTGCATCAGAGTCTCTTTGGAATACTCTTGCACCAACACAAAGAAGAGGGTTTCACAATAATTGGAAACGGGTTCACCTCCATCTGTTTGTTGGCAGCTTCCAGTTGAGTGATCTGACTCTGTATTGTCTCCTGGTTGGCCAGAATGAAGTTGACTTCCTTGTTAACTTTGTCCTGTAAGGCCAGAAGAGAAGTTGACATTTCAAGGCTGCTAACCTCCAGATCTCAACACAGTCGAAGCAGACTCACCTTGAGGGCCTGGTAAGCCTGTGCTATGGGCAACACTTTGTGCCCATGGTGGACACGACGGAGCTTACAAAGTGGGCACAGTAACTTCTGGCAGTCACGGCAGTACCACAGCAGTCTCTCCTGCTCATGCTCTGTGCACACCAAGACCTAGAGCACAACAAAAGGTTTAAACCACAATGACAATAGAAGGGAAGCTACTATAGTTGATCCACAAAAAAATAAAACAGACAAACCTTTGGTCGAAAGTTGTTGGTGGGTAAAATGTGTTCGTGCTGAGCTCGAGGGGTTCCCCAGGGATGGTAGAGTTTGAAACATTCGTTGCAGAAGTTGGACTTACAGTCAGCGCAGCCCTTTGTAGCCTCCAGAGACTGAGGAGGCTTACAGAAACCACACATGATGGCTATGCTGCCCAGACTCACTGTGTGCCTGTACCTAAAGGGCAGACAGGGCAACAAGGAGATAAGAACTGGGCTAAAGCAACGCAGCAGAAGAAAAAATAGAGAGCCAATAAGGAGCCTTTAAAACTAAACAAAGGGAAGATGGAGCACATCACAGTTTGACCTGCTCTCTTTTCAGTAGTTAGGATTCTAACTCTGACCTGGATACATCCCCAGCAGCTGCCTTGTTAGTACATCCTGTGCAGTAAAACATGCACCGTCACACTTTTCTGACCAACCCAACTGCTGTCTGGGGAGGAAGCAGCTGCACTCATCAAAATGCTGTGTGAGAAACTGGTAACGTGCCTATCCCCTTCCCAGAACACTTCTTTTTTACAAGCAGCTCCTCTCACTATGATCTCCAACATTTTAACTGATAAGAGAAGAGGATGATTCAAATTAAAGAAGGATATGAAGAACTCTGCTTCTAAACTTCCAGAACATAACTTTGGTTCAATTGCGTGTCTTTCCACAGTTTTGTAGTACAGTACACTGCCGTGTTTGAGCTGTCCCTGCATTCTGCTCTCAGGGTAAGCCTTGAATCAGGAGGAAAGGAAAGATTCATTATTGAAACTCCTTCCAGCAAGTGATTTCCTGTCTCGTTTATTAAGCACTATCGACTAAACCCTTCCTTCACTGCCGTTCGTTTTTACCTGCATGATTGTTGAAAATGTTTTTCTTTATATATAGTTTCTGTTAATGAGCTCATGCCGATACATTATCATAGGATGAGATAACAACACACCACAAGTCATGTTTGTGCCAGCACCATCAGCTCTGACTACAACCCCCGACTACACTCTCTCTGCTACTAGATTTATGATGTTTGTGTGTAAGCGAACCTCTCCACAATCCGCTCCAGTGTGAGATTGCGGAGGCAGTCTGTCAGGCCTTTCTCTCCGAGCTCCACATCCTGCTGACAGGAAGGACACGGGAACAACATGGGGGGAAGGGTCGTCTCTTTCCGCCTCCGCCCTGGGTATGTGCCGCACACTGAGGGAAGGACGCAGGTGCAAAGGAAGGGAGATGGTCATGGATAGATAAATAGAGGAGAAAAAAAGAGCAGAACTCAATTTTCCCTAAATTAAATACAAATAGAGCACAGTGATACATAAATAGGTTAGCTCACTATGGAGGAAACACTGTTTAACCTATATTCAACAGACCCTTACTGCCTGCTTCACTCTCTTCCACGATGGCCATTGCTCTACATGCACTTAAATAAGTTATGAGATGAATGCATAAAGCCCTGGATGCACAGCAGGATACTGATTTGTCAGCAAGATCATCAATTAAGTCAGATTCGAACTGGTCAGTGGCATCATATTAAATGATGATGTCACTCTAATATGACTTAATACTGAGATCATTCAGTTTCATTTTCGAAGCTAATTGCATGTTAAGTTGCAAGGCCATTTAAAATGCCCATCCGTTTCCTGTACCAAACACCCATACAAGTAAACTCCTCATCCTTTCTGCACCTGTTCTGAGGACTCGTTCCAGGCGGTCGGGCGTTCTGGGTGTTGGTCTTCGTGCCTGTCGAGGGGAGCGAGTGTTGGGTGTTGAGGCCGGTGAGTTGGGCTCTGGAGGAAGGTCTGGAGGAGGGTAACCTCTTTGTACCAACACCTCTGCCGCACACAGCAGACACACACTGTGCAGGCAGGGCAGAAGGATGGGCTGCTTCACCATCTCATCACATACCGGGCAACGCAGCTCCTTTTCCATACTCTTCATGTTAGACTGGAGAGGAAATAGTCAAGAAGAGAACTGTGAGGTGTTAAATCGATAAAGGCTGAGTCACTAGAGAAAAGGAAGCTGGCTATTTACATTCTGCACCTCCTGCTGTGACCTGAAAAGAATGTATATTGGGCTATGCTATATAAATAAACATTGATTGATTGATTGATTGATTGATTGATTGATTGATTGATTGATTGATTGATTGATTGATTGATTGATTGATTGATATATGAGATATGTAGGTGTCAAGAGTGGGAAGGGGAGCAGAAGCAGATGGTTATGTAGGTGGATTTCCAATGTACAGAGCCAAAAAGAGGCAAATGTTAAGGACAATATAGCATTGCCTGATTTCAAGTGTTAGCCCACCTGCTTTGATATTCAATAGTCAGCTAGCCTCCCCTTCCCTTTGAACCCTTAATATGTCAACTCTGGAATAGGATGCTTTGGGAGCTGACTATGAGGCGTGTTCAAGGGGAAATGTTCAACTCAAAATGAATATATCTCTCGGTTGTTGCAGCTCTGGCCTCGTTTTTTAAGTGTTGCTGGTTGTGGAGGAGGCCCTGTTCCGGTGTTAAAGCTACTAAACGCAGCATCCCGTTTCTATGACAACGCCATCATCTCTAGTTTCTGATCGTATGCGGCACGTAAGCATTTCAGCTACTGCTGTTAGCAACATATTTTGTGGATTATAATGATTAAAATATCCATGCTTTATATGGTACAAAGATTGGGCTTTGTGCATATGTTGTTGTGGCCTTGCTTTTATGTTTCTACCCACATTGCTAGATTTGCTGAAAATCAAACCTCTCTTTGATTGGATTGTTGCCAAAATATACTGTAACGAAATAAATGCATCATATTCCTTCATTACGAACACAACCTGTGCATCCATATGGATACGAAAAGGATATATGGCTAAATGATGTGCTCTTTTTACATTTAAACATTTACACAAAACATTTACACTACGCACACGTGGGTTAGATAAATAACGTAATAGAAATTAGAGTCATACTCACACTAATGCGAACCAAAGCGTCCATGATAGAGGTAAAGCTTTGTAACTCCGTTTCTGCCATGGCTGCCAGAGCTCTGCGAAACAAAAGGTAAAATGATTGTTATCTCTGGTGAAAGGCAGGTGCAGGTTGATGTCAGTCGTACAGACCGAAAAGCCGACCCTGGGCCTCGGATGGTGAACCGGACAACAGATCTGCTGTGGCTGGTTTCAGTGCTGCTGTTGCGCACACTGTGTTTCTGTCTGTCTCAGAGCCGCTCGATGAGGATGGGGATGGGGGGGGGGTCTCGGTCTCCTGTCCGATTTCAGGCTAGGCTATATTACAGCCGTAATGCACAAGGAATACATATGTTGAAATGCTATCTTATTAGTTTTATTTGACAGCAATCACTAGTTTTAATTGAACAGGTTATATATGATGTATTATGTATTAAACGCCATTTCTCTTTATACCGTTTAAATATATAATGTTTGAAACGTTTTCGCTTCCTTCTTGTTTTCTCCCAACTATAGCAGCCCTAATACGCAGCTCAGTTTGTCAAAAATAAACCTTATGGTTGCTGTTTTCGGAGGTACGTGTCTCTCAACATGTCCAAATGCCAACTTGTTTGTGGCCTAGTGTTCGCAGTACCGTTAGATGGCAGTGTTGTGTAAAAAAAACACGAGCAGTCCTCTCTCAATTGTTGTCCGTGTCAGGAACCTTTGGAGGCTGGTCGTTGGTTAAACCGGACTGTATTGACGAATGCACCGGATTATATCGGTTGTTGTAGCAACCGCTTTAAAGCGCAATAGCGTCGGTTTGCATCTGTGGTGTGTTGATGTATTTAGCTAAATATAAATTGAAGTAGCGATATGTTTGTTAAAATCTATTAGTCTACCTTCAGTGGCGAGCTGTAGTGATGGTTTGCCTTTGATAAAGTTACCTTAAGTATCACACCTCAGCTAAATGCTAATGAGCCAACTAAACTAATCCTAACACTGGTTTAGCTAGGCACGTTTACATACCGGTAAATAACGTTGCATTGGTTTGCCCATCGTTTTTTAGTGTAAGTTACTGGTTGTTTTATAGTTGCACCATGTCGGCTGTCAGCAGTCTCGTCCCTGCACGGTTCCTGACTCTCACAGCTCACCTTGTCATCGTTATCACAATATTTTGGTCGAGGGTAAGTAAAGCGTTTTTTGTAAACACATTGGTTGACATTCAGATAATAGTGTTAGGTGTTTTTAATGATAACAAATACGTGTGTGTCATTAAATATACGTTCAATTCTCCACTGTTTCTCCGCTTGTTTGTAAGTGTTTTCGATGCTAAGTGGTTTGAAATGTTCTTTCACAGGAACACAACGTGAAGGCTTGCTTGCCTTTGGATTTCACGCAAGAGCAGTATGACGATGAAGACATGAAGTAATAAGACAAACCCATACACAAATAGAGACATAACTGGCCACACACATGCACACACACCCTCTAATATGTCTCTCTTTGCCTAAGGTTGGTGGTGGGATTGGCCGTCACCCTCGGTCTCTTTGCTGTAGAGTTGGCTGGGTTCTTCTCAGGAGTGTCCATGTTCAACTGCAGCCAAGGTCTCCTGTGTATCCTTTACACTGATAGTGTGGGTCCCTCATAGGTGATTATTCATAAGATAAGACAACCTAATACTCAAATAAAGATAGATACTTATGAAAGTCAAATAAAGAGAGATATTCAATGTTATCATCCAATAATAATAATGTGCACACAAAAAATAGCAGCTGTGAGATTACAGCAGCAAGTGCATTGACATCTGTCTCCTGGACAAAGGATGGGAGGTGGGATTTTGCAATTTTAGAAATAAAGACAGCCAGCGAATTTGTGTCAAGTAAGTATAAAAACTAGAACAAGTGATATATTAAAAGTCATTCTAGTTGTCAGTTACAATTCCATGACTTCAAACCTCTGTATATTCCCCTCCTCGTCTACATTAGCAACAGGAGCCCATGCCAGTGCATCAGTGGCTCTGCTTTTCTTTCTATTTGAGCAGTGGGAGTGTGACATCTACTGGTGGATCCTTGCCATTTGCAGGTTAGTGTATACCTACCCAAACGTTTTTCCAAAAAGAGTAATTTTTCCCTGACAGTAACTACACCCAGCACTCGCTGTCCACTGCAGCGCTTCCGTATCCCTGTCTTTCTTTGTAATTGAGAAGTGGGAATGCTGGACCTATTGGGTTATTTTTGCCATCTGCAGGTTGGTGTGTGTTCAGATGATGTAACAGCTGTTCAGAAAGCAAATTCATAGTGTCTCTATACAATTGAGTATAAGTAAGTATAAATGTCTTCAGGCACTGTCCTCACTGTTGCACTTCTCCCTACATTTCTCTGTCTCTCTCTCTCTCTCCCACCTAGTGTGCTACCTGCCTTCGTGGAGATGTTTCTGTTTATAGCTGTTTTTGGACTGAAGAAGAAGCCATTATGAAAGAAACTCCTGAAGCTACAAATGAGTGTGGATGTGGACAACTTCCTCGCTGTATCAACAGACACTGTAGCTACAGAGGGTCTGTGATTCAATGATAATGTGCAGAGGAATGAACTGAAAAACTGTGTTTTACTGAGTTATGTGAATACAGTGCACCAACATACAAGGGATATACAGGCCACTTTCTGTCTGTCGTTTTATATTTTTATACATTTAGGTTTTCATTAACCGTAAACATTGATGTGGTTTTATGTTTGCATTCTATCTGTCAAATTCCTATGGAAGTCTCGAATGCTATTATAATGCCAAATACATTTTGTATAAATTCTTTCTCAAACTGTTGATGGTCGCCAATTATTTTTGCTCTGAAACGATTTGGCATTTGTGTTTATTTTTGCCTCTCTGGGACATCTGTTTCACAGCATGTAGAAATACTGCTTTCTTCACGCAAATTAGCAGGCCCTCAAATGTAATACCCTTTTAAGCATTTGAAATGTTGAGCTTTTGGTATAGTCAACAGCCTGAGCCTTTTTGTAAATGTTGGAAAGCATCACATTAATGATTTTACAATACAAAAACGGGGTTACAACAATGACGCAGAGTTGATGATGATGCTGTTTCCCTACAGCAAAAGGGTATCCTATCAAAAAAAAGCCACTAAATAGCAGAACGAAACCTTTTTGAAGTTGCTAATGGTAATACACTCATTTGCAGTACAGGCTTTCCTATTATAGCAGCAATTCATGGTTTAATGTACGGTTCAAATGTGTCAGCAAACAAAATAAAGGGCTTTCATTATTGAATGTTCGATTGTGTACATGTAAAAAAAGTTAATTATGAAAAATAAGAACCAGGTGTTACGAGATTTATAACAGGGCGTTTTATTCAGCAGATAAAATAAAAACAATACAAATCTAACCAGCACAACAACAGGTTCCTCTTGCCTCTCTCAAGACTCCGCCCACTGGTCCCACCTGTAATCTGGACCGGGTGGAGAGGGTTTTTAGTTCCTAGAGCCGGGGAAGTTCGCTGGCACAACCAAGTACTTAATTCACCTCTGTTTCCTTACACGGACTCTAATTAAACATTGAAATATGGGTATGTATTGCATGATTATTTTATCATTCAAGTCAACTCAACAAGTGCGTTTGTATTCGTAGATACATTGTTTATTAGTGCCTAGTTCTGTGTTCTAGCTAGCTAGCTAACGTTAACGTTTAGAAATAGATGACTTTATTAGGAGCTATTTATTTAACAAATGCATTATTATACGTCTGCCATGAGTCACACTTTGTATTGCACTTTGTATGTAGAGAGTTGCATCAGCCGTATACATTTGCTGCTACCCTCGGTTGTTTAGCTTATAGCTAGCAGCAATCTGACGGAAACATTCATGAACGAACACTGACGTGGCGTTACGTTATAACGAGTTCGATTATATTAGTGTTTTTACTAGCTGAAACGAACTAGTTTAGCAGTCAAAGCTATACTTCTGTACTCTACGTACTGTTTTCACTTTTGATTGTATTGATATTGCATGTACTTTGTCTCATATCAGAGAAAAATTCAATCAGTTTAGCTGCAGCTGAAGTGTCCTGCCTCTTCCGGTGTATAACTCCAGCATACTTTTCCAATTATTTTTAGATAAGCCATTGTCTTCCTTGATTATTGTCTTAACATTTGTGTTTGAATTATCCCTCTTTGTCTTGTAGCAGTGAACACAGGCACCTCTCTAGTGCTCTCCAGTCTGCTGTCAGTGCTGGTATTTGCTGGCATGCAGATGTTCAGTAAGCAGCTGGGATCCACTGAGTGGCTCACCATCGTGGGGGGTTTCCTGGGCTCAGTCCTCTTCATCTGCTCCCTCACTGTATCCTATTGACCTGTTTCAATACCTGTTGTCAATTACTAAACTGCAACAATCTTTATTACTTCATGCTTTGTTTAAATGTAACTTTTTGTAATCATCACCCAATACTATTGCAGGAAAAAGGTACACACCATTTCTCTGTGTTCCCTGTTTTCTGTATGCATGTACATACACAGATACCACTGAGGAGATTCCCCTTAACTTTATATCCAGGCATTTAATAATCTGGAAAATCTGATTTTTGGGAAGGGATTCCAAGCCAAAATATTCCCAGAGAGTAAGTAATGACAACACTTAAATCAGACTCCTGTCGTCACTCCAGTGTTTCTTTTTCCATTTCTATTTTGCTGACACAATACATATCCAAATATTTCTCCTTTCATATATCCTAACGGCTTATTTATTATCTCTTCCAGTTCTGGTGTGCCTGTGCCTATCGCTGTTTGCCTCTGGACTGGTACACCGCGTCTGTGTCACCACATGGTATGTGACAATACCTCTGCAGATCACAAAGACCATAATCAGCTTTATAAAACACAGTTAAAAGTAGTCTCTAAATTCATTTGATTATATTGCTTTTTCTTCTTATTTCTCTTCCAGCCTGATATTCTCCCTCTTTGCCGTGTACTACATCAACAAAGTATCTGCTGCGCTCTACCAAGCCGCTGTTCCCGCGGTAACACCAGCCAAGGCTGCCAGCAAGGGCAAAAGGAAGAACTGATGAATCTTGTTGGATCCCACTTGCATCCAGTGAATCAGTTAATAGTACCCAGGTGCTGATGGCCCAGTGCAACAAAGAAGTTGCACATTTTGTAGTATTGTCTTCAATCCATAACCCTTTGTGTATTTCACCAGACTTTTTAAAGATTATTTGGAAAGCAACAAACAGTCCCATGACTTCAAGTCAGTCATAGTCCTTCTTTTTTTTTTACAATGATCTCGTGTTTAGGGTCATAACAAAAAGCCAAACAGCTGTCAACATTCCATTGATAACCTTTTCCTCAGCACTCGTTTTACACTGATTGCAAAGAGATTGAAACATCCCAACCTGTGTATTCATCAGCACATCAAGTTGCTTCTTTTGTTTAATTCATTTTGTAATTAAACTCTGTAAAAAGGCTTTTAAGGCGTTTTAATTTTGTCAAACCACATTTGTGTACTTAGAAAATGGCTGTGTATTGTATGTAGTGTAGTGTATGTATTCAGGTGGGTTTGGTGATATCCTAAAACATCTGTGAGCTGACATGCTGTTTAAGAAATGTGGAACTACTTGAGCAGGTCTCCCTTGGAAAAGAGATCAATGATCTCAATGGGATTTTATCTGTATAAATAAAGGTTTGAAATGAAATGAAATGAAGAAAAGACAGGGGAGGGAGAGACACATATTCAGTTTGTCTTGGTCTTCTGCCAACAGTGTTCCACAAAGTAACTATACCATCGATGCTTGATGATGATAAGTAAACCGGTTATGATTGTCATGTGTGTGAATGTGTAATGTCAGGACTGCCGTGATTCACAAAAGTCTTAGAGTAATTGTATTTAGACAAAATATGGAATGTGTAATTGTAATGCACACAGGCTGACACAGCATATGGTTTAGTCTATCTATCAAAAGTTCATGTTTACACAGAGAATGCTAACTTGTGATTTGAAATGATATGGCCATGGTGGGGACTGTAAAACCCTGGCATGTGGACAGGTACTACCTGTCCACATGCCAGGGTTTTACACTGTCCCCACTTGTCAGTGACTTCACTGTTTGCTCAAAGACAGGTGAGTGATATTCTTTAGGGTGGTGAAAAGTACAACATGCCATCAATGCCAAAAGGTTAGACAAAAAATATTATATTGACAAGATACAATTAAAAAAGATGAAATCACTGAGGATCTCAAGTTATACTAAAGAACAATTCTAGTAAAGCTCAGTTGCCATCAGACCGTAGGATGGTGCTTCTGGGCTGTCTGAACAGGGCGTGCCTGATGAAGGATCTTCCTTAGATAAACGGAAGGCTTTAGATATAGATGGTTAAAGAAATCACTTTCTACCTCATTTGAATCAATGTCATCACAAATCAATAGATGCGAGTTGGCTGTTCGAAAGCAGAGAAGAACAAGTATGTCTTATTTAACTGCGTAATACCGTTATGTTGCCTGATAACAGATCAAGACTCAGGCATGAGAGGCTCGGGCTTGTTCGTACACAGCATGTCCCAGCAAATATAGGATATGTGTCTGTCATTCAGCAGAACTGCGTCATTGCGCTGGGCTTTACCCACCTTAATCATGATTCAAACAACAACTTTGAATAACTGATTGTCTTACGCAGATTTTCCTGATTTGGGAATTGGACCTGAACTTTTCTAAAGATAACATTATCTTGAAAAATATAAAGGAAATATATATGAACAGTAAGTAGCATTAGTAGATGCATCTCTGTATTTCTTGTGGCGAGAGTTGTGGGAAAACTTGGATAGTATTTGCTCATGGCTTTTTAAGTTAGCTCCCTCTTTCTCTCTGCCTCTTTCTCTCTGTCCCTCCCATAATATTGGGCGTTGCCCAGCGGACTATAAATTCTTGAATACATATCCAGTGAGCGTCTGCACTCTTCACTGACTCTCAAACTACACTTTCTGCCTCTTGGTTTCCTGGTAAGTTTGTTTTAATTACTCAAAAACGTACTTATCTGTTCCACTGTTGTTTCGTGTTCTTAAATAGCTAGTTTCGACGAAATCTCAAAATCTATTATGAAGATTACAGATTATTCTTCTCGGTTGCCTATGTCTTTTAAGGCTATGTTTAAATGTGGCTAAATAAAACTATTTTTCTTTAAGTTTAGTCTGTTATTTCAACATATTTCCTTGGTGAGCTTGGGCGTTGTTGGCGCATTACGCACGGCTTTTCTTCAGACAAGTAGCGGCTCATCCCCGGTCTGTTATTCTACCTTAAGTTATTTCCCTCTTTTTCGTCTATTCGATTTCTAAAGATCTTCGGGTTTTTTGTTTTTTTTGGAACTCAGCCAGAAATGGTTCAATTGAAGGAAGGGGAGAGGAAGAGTTGGAGGCTTGAGATAAGGATTTTGGTTTATGTGCCGGAAAATATTGTCTAATGGTTAAAGAATTTGCTCTGAGTTCCAGTAAGACCAACGCCCACTTTCCACTTACCAATGTTAGTTTTGGCTTAAGTAACCTCAGTGGTGGACAACGATTTCATATATTTGTCTAAGCAAAAGTACCACACTGTAGAAATCCTCTGTTAAAAGTCCTGTATTCAAAATCCTATTTAGAAGAACAGTAAGGACAATAACTGTTGTATACTGAATGTATGTAAGTCGCTTTGGATAAAAGCGTCTAACAAATGACATGTAATGTAATGTAACTCTTATTGCAGAATAGCCCATTTCAGAATAATGCTGTTTTGCTGAATTATAATAATTGATACATTAATATGAACATTGCTATGTTGCAGCTGGAAAAGGGATGTGGTTTTCTTTTTACATACTGCAGAGAAGTTGAACAAGGGATCAATACAGTCTTATATTTATCCATTATAACATCTTAAATTGTAGTGAAGGGTGTGACGTAGCATACATACTTAGTTAAAGTAGGCCTACAATGTAATTAAGTGTACTGCTTTACTGCACTGCAGTCTTATCCTTCATTGAAGTTCATGTACAATGTCAAAATGTGTATCGTCTTTCCTCCTTTCAGCCCACACTTCCGCAGCCATGACTGAGTTAGAGAACTGCATGGAGAGTCTGATCAAGGTGTTCCACCGCTATTCTATTGAAGACGGTGATGCAAAGACCTTGAGCAAGAAAGAACTAAAAAAACTGTTGGAGAATGAGTTGCCAACCTTTCTGAAAGTAAGAATACTCTTCCTTATATCAAATATTATCTATATCCCTGGTGTACTCCTATGTAACTGTACTCACTTTAACTTTGCACCCTGAACATTTCTCTTTTGCTAATGTTTTTTCAGACCCAGCAGAACCCCAAAACTGTGGATTTCATTTTGAAAGATTTGGACCAAAACAAAGATGATAAATTGGACTTTGAAGAGTTTCTTCCCCTTGTCGTCGGCCTCTCAATGGCCTGTGAGAAGTGTTACATGCTCCACGAAAAGAAGAAGACCAAGAAGTGATGGGAAAATATAAGGAAGAATTATGATGTTGAATGTTTTTAGAGTAGAACATGAATCACTAATGTGGGACAGAATCCCCAATTAAAAACCTTTTACAAGATGTTACCTCCTGTCTGTTTTTGAGCATGTCGTGAACAAAGCACTTTTCCAACCTTATTCATGGAATCTTTATTATGGTTATACACTCTTTACTATCTATTTCGTGTTCACATGGACACATTACAGTCAAAAAGAGTTCTCCCAATGCCAGATACATATACCTCAGAAAGTCCAGAGAATATTGAGGAGTTCACATCTCAGATACATAATTTTAACCATAAATATCAATGTTCCCTTGAGGCAGCAGATTTTAAACAGTATTTAAATGGTTCAATATGGGAATGTGCTGTACTCAGATGTTGCAAGATGAACATGGGTGCAGCACCACATTCCTTTATGGCATGAGTTAGGGTTTTGCAAGATAAGCATGCTTCTTTAATTTAGATTCCATTATCCTATTTCCTTTCTTGCACATTCTTTGGTTATATTTTTCTCACACACACACACACACACACACACACACACACACACACACACACACACAAGGAAAGAATATTTCAAAGCCTTTGGGCAATGATTACAAAAACCCTCTCTGTCTTTTCAGCCTGCTTCTTTGGAACGTTGGAATTCACCAGCAGAGAGATCTCACTGTTGAACACACCCAGACTCTCAAATACATTTCAGAGGGAAGGAAACATGCCTTTAATTATTTTAAAAGTAAAACAACATTTGAAGTAAGTTAGCTGCTAGGCTGCAGGAGTGTGTGAAAAGGGCCTTTAAGCACCTGATAGCTTGATTTGTCATGAAAGTAAAGCACAGGTGTGACTTACAGTATCTCAATAACATTGTCATGAGAGTCTGGCAAGACAATACATAAAAGTTACTTGGAGGAAAAGCACAGGTAAAAGTAATGATGGCTGAAGGCTGTTTAGCTGTTTTGATTGCAGGGTCTATAATGTGATAATGTGATCGTTACCGTTATAAGTGACACCGGTGCTTTTCCAGAAACTTTTTTAATAGAATCGGTCATAAGACCTTTATAGGCCTTTAATAGGGCTAAATAATGAACTCATTAACATACCAATAAGTGGAAAGTGAACATACTTGATGAAATAATCAAAAACAAATATTTATAAATGATAAATAAGTATTCACTGTGATCTGGTGGGTCACGTTACATTTTTAAAAGGTATACAAAGCAGAATTTACCCTCACTTCTTTGTCAATAAAAACAGCATAAGCGACTTCTAAAGTGACCATGATCATATATGAGTCGCCAGCCCTTCTGTTAACATGCAAACAAGGAACTTATTTACAGGTCATAACATGAGCAGAGGTTAACGCTAGATCACAGTGATTCATGTATCAGCAAATTACTTATTAATCAACGACAAATACGTTTTTAATGATTATTTCAGGATTAACTAAATGTTTGTACATGACATTTCTGGCTCAAAAAATTTGACCTCTGTGTTGTGATGTTGTCATTTAGGTTATCTTGATTTGATAGTAGTTTCATACTTCATCTCATAAAAAAAAATGTCTTTCATTTCTTCCCTTTTCCCAAATTTAAATGGCCTGCTCTTGACATTATGTAGGTATATTTTTACACATGCCAGTAAATTAACTGTACCTGAGTATAATTGCCACGAGGTGTCAGTACTTTTACTTGATCATGACACTCTTTCTATCCCTGTAAATGTATAGGTATAGTTTTCATCAATTATGTGAGAGGTCCAAGTAAGTTGGATGTCACAATATATAATAAGAAGTTAGATATCAAAAAGACAGTTACAGCTAAATGTACTCAATATATTTCTGGCGAGGGGATAGTCACAACCCGGCTATCAGCCTTTAACATCACTGGCATTTGGTCCTTTAAGCAGGAAGTATGGACTTTATCACGCCACTAGATGTCAGAATACTCTTTTAAAAAACAATCTTTTTAACTCGGATATTGCTCCACTGTTTTTTCTAATTCCACCTCTTGAGTTTTATAAGAAAATGCAGCTTGAGTCAAGGTTGTGTTATCTTAAGACACAAAACATCAGTTGAATGGACATCATACATAAAATATATATTTTTTACAAAGAGTGATGTGCACAGATGATGTACAGTATAGGAGTTGTTAGGAACACAGTGTTCCTAACAACTCCTATACATCCTATCCAGTGTCAGAGACTTATCTTGCTATCAGTCAGAATGTAAGTCTGTAAATGTGAAAAAGGCATTTTGGGTATGCTGTTTCTGTGGGTGGAAATTGTTGGTTAATGTTTTCAAAAGTACCTCCTTTGGACCTTTTGTTTGTATACACTACAATGTAGAGAAACCTACCATCCAATGGAAATTCCATCCATTGCTGTATGATTCATGGCTATTATGTTTAAGTGTATATTTTACGACTTTGTGCTGTCGTTTTTTCACTTGCAAAGGTGGAGGCTTGCCTTTCTGCTTAACTGGTGGGTTTTATTTAAAATGAAGAGAGCCATAGCAGCATATAGATTGTAATAAATGAATTTAGATTAAGTCTTGAAAACATTTACAGCTGTAACTTAATGGTAAAACTAATATTTAGAAGGTTCTAAGCTATTTGTATTTCATTTAAGATCATGTGCTCATGTTCATGGTGCAGACTGCAGAGGTACAGAAAGGCTCCAACAGTGAGACTGTAACTCCAGCCAGCAGAGTGTGGAGAGATGAACTTTTTTGTAATTAACACCACATGATCCTACGTCTCTATTTTCTTTTCCTCCCCTGCAAGGAGAATCTGATCGTATTCAATAAGTGAAAGTAATACGGCCAAAGTGAAGAGCAGACTGGTGCTGAATGGTTTAATCTAAAAGGGACTTGGCATGGGGCAAAACAGGGTAAGAGAGGAGGGACATGTTTCTCTTCTGCCGCCTATGTACAGACGAGTGGAAAATGGAGGCTGAGTTTTGCAACAGTTCAGCAGGATGAGTGGGGAGTGGCTCCAGAAATCCAACATGTTAAAACAGACAGCCATAGACACTCACATTGAGATACTTGAAGACTCTAATCAAGCAGATGTATAATTATGACTGCTGCTGCCAAGTTTAAAACTGGCTCTTTTTCACCTCTTAACTTTTCAAGAGAAAGAGTTTTAAGAAAATAAAAGAAATCACTTTGTAACTGCAGTAGAACTACAGGAATAAACTACTGTGTTTGTTCTGTTCTGTTTTTTCATGTTCTTTGTGAGTTATATAATTGACTAAACTATACAACCATGACATCATTTGGTGGTTCCACACATATTGACAATAAATTAGCCTTAAATGAAGCATTTTCTTTGATAGTTTTATCACTGCTGATATTTGCAAAACTTCTTAGATTTAGAAAAAAAAAACTCCTGGGCAAACAGGAAATGGAGACAAATTACGGACACACGCACACACACACACGCACACACACACACACAGCTATGACTTCACACTCGCCACTTTGGGCTGGGTGCTGACTGTAACTTTCCATTCACTGACATATTTTCTCCAGAAGGCTTCACCGAGCAGCTCCTCAATGAAGAGCCTCGCTTTGCCTTGCCTTACTCCCACTGTTCACCATTGCACACAGACACACACACACACACACACACACACACACACACACACACACACACACACACACACACACACACACACACACACACACACACACACACACACACACACATTTCAACATGGGTAACATTTGCTCTATAAAACACAAACATAAACACTGTCTTGTCTTTATTATGGAAATACTCAGAGAAAGACATGGTAACACTATTTTGGTTGGAAAGGGGGAACATTTCCAGTGCATGAATCACTGCTGGTGTGGGTGTACAAGCCCCTGTGTGTGTGTGTGTGTGTGTGTGTGTGTGTGTGTGTGTGTGTGTGTGTGTGTGTGTGTGTGTGTGTGTGTGTGTGTGTGTGTGTGTGTGTGTGTGTGTGTGTGTGTGTGTGTGTGTGTGTGTGTGTGTGTGTGTGTGTGTGTGTGTGTGTGTGTGTGTGTGTGTGTGTGTGTGTGTGAGAGTGTGTGTGAGAGTGTGTGTGTCTTCTCTTTAAGAGGAGGCTTTCCCCTCAGTCTGAAACATTTTCACTTGGGACAGCCGGCAACACAGACGTGATCTCTCTTCATCCGGGGAACTTGAACTCTAAGGTAAGTACTGATTAAAGCCAATTGTTAGAGAAGGACAGTAGCATTTTATTTAGATGATGATAATGCAAGGCACAATGGAAGAGTCAATAAATGGCATTATTGTTATAAATTCATTCATCATGTTGATTCAGGTTTCATCCTATTTATTTACTCTTTAGCCAGTACTTTAAGCATCCTCTGATTTGTCTGATCTTTCTCTCCAGCTACAGCCATGGCTCGTCTGGAACAGGTCATTACAAACATTGTTGACGTATTTCTGGAGTATGCTGATGATGATGATGGCAAAAAACCCCAGTTAAACATTGAAGAGTTGAAGAAGGTGTTGGAGCTAGAGATACAAAGCCCAGAGTTAAAGGTAAGAGACTTTAAACACCTACTTTTCATGACATGCTATTCATAAAATAAAAATGATACTGTAGACAACCATTCAGGTGGGCTGCTGTGCATTTCATGTTGTTATTTAACTGTTATGATGTGTCCTCCAGGATAAAATCAATGCAGATGACATCGGGGAGGCAATGGAGATGTTGGATAAAAACCACGATGGAGAGGTCAACTTCCGAGAGTTTTGTCGGTGTGTGTGTGTCCTGGCCAGATGCTACTACCAGAAGAAGACAGGGAAGGGTGGCAAGAAAGTCAAGGGCAAAGAACCAGAAGCTGAACAAGAAGACTGAATATTACCTGCAAAACCTACAAATGTTTGTATAATATGCATAATATATTTACAAATGGCATCTAGGCCGCAGTATGTTTATGTTATGTGTGACACAACTGACCCTGAAAACAGATGCTGCTGCTATTAAGCTATTTGCACATCCATTATTTGCACATCCATTATAATATTTAGGTCACAATATGCATATCTTTTATGTGACACAACTGAACCTGAAAGCAGGTGTGGCTGGTATTAGCTTTGTGCACTTACATTATGAAACTCAAGCTTGTGTATTAAAGTTGCATGCAAAATGTGAGATTCACTGCCTTCATACCTAAGTCATATGTTTTCAAAGAAAGTTTCATTCCAGAAAATAAACTTCCATAAGTTAAGTGTGGTTTGTTGTGTTTTATTTTTGTATTGGTTTATAGCAATCACTGTACAAGTAGCTGATAGGTATCTGATGTCACTGCTGTGGAAACATGCATCGGATCATCAAACATTCAACAGACATCACCTGCTACAGTATGTTGCAGTGCACGCATCACTGTCAGTGCTTCATCAATATAAATGTTAGCTCTATTATTTCCAAAACTACTGACTTGGGTGCAATCAATGGGAGTGATGGGTGTTCAGACTGTATATATAAAGGTGTTCATACTACTTTTAATATCAAGATTGTTTGATTTTGCTTCATTTTATATGGATTTTCTTCCACTCCACAAAGCAGCCTGTCCTCCTATAAAAAACGACCATATAGGTCGATTGTTCAGCAGCTAAATACGACCCAGAGACACGTTTTAAAGTGTAGCCCCTCTAGTGGTCGTGTAAGAAACAACATGCTCCTGTCAATTGCAAACGCTCCGGAGGGTCGTTTATTCACAAATAATCCTCTCTGGAAAATCCTAAATTGTGGAATAGTTTGGCCATTAAAATGCTTTTTTATTAGATTTCTAGCGAGAAGTGTATATTGTACTTTTATAATCCACGTCCAGTGGATGTGTAGGATCTACAGTTTGATAGATATACGAAGATGATTTGAGGTCTCGCCAGGAGAACGTGACCTGTAGGCTATATGGGCAACTTCCATGTAAAGTTAGCGTGGGTGAAAACAGTATTTCCGGTCTCGAAGTTTTCATAATAAAACCGGAAGTATTCCCCACACTGTCAAATGATTACGCAGTGATATCTCCATTACTCATCCACTAAAAAACATCAGTGTATCCTTGTTAATTACACAATATTGATTGGTTTAAATTGTGTACAATGCTTTTGTGTTTTTAACCTTCGATTCGGAGAAACAAATTGTTTTTTCGGAGTTTAGACACTACAGAGTTTCCGAAGACCCTACACTACCCAGACTCCCCAGCTATCGTTTGGGACTACAACATCCGCCTTGCTTTACAAACCCCGTGATTAGTCCTCAAGCTCTGTGATTGGATATTGGAGTGGCAGTGCGACAAGGTTACGCTGAGCGTCACAGCTCTTTGAAATGGAATGGAACCACGCCAGACTATCCAAAACTGGACTTGGACGGGTCCAGCCCGGCCCTCCCCCCCAGAATTACACTTGCTCGCTATTGTGTGTTTCGCAACATGTTCTATGGCACGTCTCTACTGGGAAATGTAGTTTTAAAAGACGTTTTCGTATTTCCCACAATTAGAAGTTGCCAGTATTAAACTGTATACATCCCTGGAGGTTTAGGGGACAAGAAACACATTGGTGTTATCAAATTTAAAACATATAATTAATACATGGGTGAAAATTGCTTGTGTCCATAATGGGCAGCATTAATACCACATGACAGCTGGTCTTATGTCTGTGACCCCTCCTGTTGTTAATTGATAAGCCTGAAATATGCACTTGTCAAGGTTCAGATGCACATTTAGCAAATATGGCAGTAGCCATCGATCATCTTAAGTTAAGATACTTTATTGATCCCAAGTTGGGAAATGTTTTTGTTACAGCAGCATGTACTACTTTGTTCTACTCCACTACAATTCAGAGGTTAACCTGGTATTTTTACTCTACTACATTTATTTTGTTACTTTGCAGATTCTGATTAATGATGTGAAATATAAACAACCCTTAAATCAGACTTTAGTTACACCTGAGTAAAATTCAGCCTTATCAGTTTGTCTGTTTTGCACATCCTCCTGTTAATATCTTTGGACGTCCTGCACTAAACTGTTTTATTGTAGAGATCACTACAGTATCTTCTAGATATTTTCCATTCTATATATTTCTATCATTGACCCCGGCTACTCTTAATATTTAAATGTTTTCATCACATATTTATATATCAAATATCTTGTAAGTCGCTTTGGATAAAAGCGTCAGCTAAATGCAATGTAATGTAATGTAATGTAAAAATATAACTTATTCAACAACTACATTCAATAACGTGCTTTAACCACTAGGAGGTGCGGTTTAGACCAGTAGTTAATAAAACATAATAATATCGTACATAATATGACTATTCACTTTATTGTGAGTTTAAAACAGAACGGTAAAGGAAAATACATTTTCAGTCTCTCGATGTGAAGCTTATGCATTGTACCATGAACCTGTATAGACCTGTAACAGTCAACTGCATGAGGAGTTGGAAAGGTAGTTCAGAAAATCAGTAATATCTTTAAAAACTACAAAAAAGTCCCTTTCTATCAGCTGTGCACCGTTATGGTGTAAATACAGACTATCTACTAATTGGATCAAATATAAAAGTCAGCCGAATTAGTGTTGATACTGCAAGGAGACGTATTGTGTGAAAAGAAATGGAAGATGTTGTTTAATTGTTTATATATTTATGGTCCACGTCACGTATTCAGTTTTGGCGGCATCTCTTCCAGTTTGTCAAAAGGTCTTCTGATCAGGGCTCTATAAATACATATCTAGGGCAGATATGTAATATTTAATGCAGCCGAACCGTGTATTACAATGCCGTTATGTGATGACTTTCAAAGAGAAAAGCAAGAACACTCGGAATAAAGTATTATTATTACATATACACGTTCTCCTGACGAAATCTCAAATCATCTTCGTAATATCTATCAAACTATAGATCCTACATATCGACTGGACGTGGATTCTAAAAGTACAATATATACTTCTCGCTAGAAATCTAATCATAAAGCGTTTTAATGGCCAAACTATCCTACAATTTAGGATTTTACAGAGAGGGTTATTTGTGAATAAACAACCCTCTGTAACGTTTGCATTCAACGGGAGCACTCGAGGCCGACAATTTTCAAACGTAATTATAGGTCGTATTAAGCGCTTGAACAAACGACATATTTGGTCGTAATAAGGGCTTAAACAATCGACCCATTTGGTCGTATGAGTTGGAGGACTTGTTGCACAAAGTGTTAACTCACTCCCATTCAGTTTATCAGCAACCACCCCATTGTATCTGTTCTAGTTTTTTCGCATAAGGCTCTTGTGATTGGCTGAAAGCGGTTTCCAAAATAATACCTGCTGCAGGCTATTCAATAGCATAGACAGTGTTTAACTTGGCTGTGGGAGAAGGTTGGGCAATTATGCAGCAACAGGTAATGCAGGTTTACCTTTAGTGTCCAACAGAGGGCAACAACACCCCAAAGCAAATCAAATATCAATAACTTTAACATGTTTTAATCATGAATTGATTGTAGCACCATTATTTATTTGCAAATGACATTCAGCCCACAGTAGGTTAATGTTATGTGTGACATAACTGACCCTTAACACATGTGTGGCTTAAGCTAAATAAAACTCAAGCTTGTTATTGGTCCATGTTGAGTTTCAGATAACTTTTATTCTTGAAAATAAACTTCCAAAAATGTAGTTTGGTTTGTTGTAAAATCCTTTACAGTTTATGGAAATCACTGTATATGTAGTTGATAGATATATAATGTCACTGCTGTGGAAACATGCATAGGATCATCAAACATTCAACAGACATCACCTGCTATGTTTTACGGTGCACATATCACTGTCAGTGCTTCCTCAATGGAAATGCTGTATCTGCTGTATTGTTTTCCAACACTACTGTCTGGAGTACCTCACAGGTTAAGGACTTCTTGTAGATCAGATTCCTTTTACGCCATAAAATGAGTTAAGAGTATATCTCTCTGTTTTCTCTCTTTCTCTGTTTGGATGTATTTGTGTCAATGAACATGAATCAAACCCAACATTTATCTTGTCAAATTCCAAAATTCCAAACCATAAATAAACATTTAGAAAATGACTTATTATTTATGATTAACAAAACACAGGGGCAGTATTTGCATATTATCTTTAGCTGCACCTTAAGTTCTTAGGAAGCATTGTTTTAGGGTTTTGTTGTTTGCCAATGATGCCTTTAGAAGTTTGATTAAAACACCCTTTGCTCAGTGTGAATGTTTTCATCCCACTTTAAATATCAAGATGAATTGATTTAGCTTCATTATATATGGATTTGTTCCCCCTCCATAAAGTGTTCAATCACTTCCATCTGGTTTACCAACAAATATACTTTCTTTTGGTTCTTGTTTGTTTTCATAAGGCTCTTGTGATTGGATCAAAGCTGTTTAAAGAAATACCTGCTGCAGGCAGTTGTAGAAAAATGAGACTGTTTTACTTGGCTGCCAGAGAAAGGTTGGGCAATGACAGGTAATGCAGGTTATCCCTTAATGTCTAACAGAAGGCAACAACACCCTAAAGATAAACAAATAAAAATAGCATTTAAGATGTAATGCAAATTACCTTCAGGCCACAATAGGTTTGTGTTATTTCAGACACACCTGACCTGACCCTGAAAACAGATGCTTCTGCTATTAAGCTATGTGCAGAACCATTGTGAAACTCATGCTTGTTATTTGTGTATAAAAGTTGCATGCAAAATATGAAATTCACTGCCTTCATGCCTATGTCAACTGTTTGCAAATAACATTTCATTTCTGGAAAGCAACTTCCAAAAGTTTGGTTTGTTAAGATCCTTTACGGTTCATGGCAATCACTGTACAGTACAAGTAGCTGATAGGTATCAGATGTCACTTCTGTGGAAGGAAACACTCATGGGTAGGGTAGGGTACCGAGAACCGGTTCCGGTTCGGAACCGGTTCCAACATTTCGATTCCAACGGCATCATTTAGACATGTGAATTTCGGTTCCGCTTTTCGATGCCTGAGGAAATGTTTCTCGCCGCTCTCCGTAGCCTACTGTATGACTGCGGCGCATGGATGCTGCGGCGGGGCGGGAAATGTAGCGTTGTACCTACACTTCCTACAGCGTAACCTGAGACCAGGGCCGGCCCATCGCACTGGCGTTTAGTGATGGGAATTCCGATTCCCTTCGGGGACACGAATCTTTTGATTCAGTTCACTTGAAAGATTCGTTCACTGATTCGTTCACTGATTCGTTCACCGGTTCGCGAACGACTTCTGGTGATTTGCACGTTCGCGAACGATTCGTCTTTGTACTTAATTCGTTCAGTGAGTCTTCACTACTGCCAAAGTCCGTACAAGAAGTTTGCTGGCGTAACATTTATGATATTAAAACACATTTTCCACCTCACCTTGTTGCCCCATGAATTATGCACTGGGAATAGGCTACATATTATTTAAGAAATATAATTGGCCATTGTTAAATCTCATAAATGTGTGCCTGACTATACGATGTAATACAGCAGGCTAGAACGTTATACTTTCAAACCCATGCATGGACTATGTGCTTAAATCCCAAAGCATTAAACTCCATTTGGCCGAGTTCAAAGTGAATACAAAAATATATCCTCTACATCGGTGACGATTTATTCATATTCTATAGTATGTACCCATCTATGTTTACCTTTAGCTAGTGGCTAAGCTAGCTGGACGCTACGGAGCCCAGCTATCCGCCCTCTGAAGCTTTTAGTGCCGACAGGGGGAGGAGAATCTCCCGCTAACGCTGTGTGTGTGTGTGTGTGTGTGTGTGTGTGTGTGTGTGTGTGTGTGTGTGTGTGTGTGTGTGTGTGTGTGTGTGTGTGTGTGTGTGTGTGTGTGTGTGTGTGTGTGTGTGTTTCACATTAGCGGGACGCTATGGAGCTCAGGTATCCACCATCTGAAGCTTTTAGGGCCGACAGGGGGAGGAGAATACAACGATGTGTGTATTTATCGCTAAGCTAGCTGGACGCTACGGTTCAGGTATCCGTCCTCTTTATTGCGGACAGGTTGAGGAGGATGTCCCGCTCCTGTGTGTGTGTGTGTGTGTGTGTGTGTGTGTGTGTGTGTGTGTGTGTGTGTGTGTGTGTGTGTGTGTGTGTGTGTGTGTGTGTGTGTGTGTGTGTGTGTGTGTGTGTGTGTGTGTGTGTGTGTGTGTGCGTGTGCGTGTGTGTCGGAGCTCAGGCTCTGATTACAGTAGCTACACTGTAGGAAACAGTTCTGAACTGTTTCCGCCAGTTCTTTAAGTTCGTCATTCGCGAACAGCTTCTCTTTAGCGGCGACTCAAACAAACGAATCGTTTTGTGGGAGGAATCAGTTCCTCTCGTTCACTTCAAAGATTCGTTCAAAAAGAACGAATCGTTCGCGAACGACCCATCACTACTGGCGTTATAGATGTTCGCCTAGGGCGCCAGATCTGTGGAGGCACTGTGCTGACAGCTCTGGGAGGGGAAAAAAAAGTTTTGACCGTTGGTGCTCATCCTAATTTTCGGCCTTGATGTAACAACATTCATAATTAAGTAAATGTAACACCCTTTTAATCCCGGTTACACTTTTCATTTGCCCTGTACGATGGGCGCTGTAAGTGATGAAAATGGGGGATGTTGGCTTATCTGGCAACCGCAGCTCACAGCCAAAGTGCGAGGAGTGAGCGAGGGAGAGAGCGAGGCCCTTTCTCATTTCTCGAACTCCCCTCCTCGACTCCCCTCCTCGACTCCCCTCCTCGACTCCTATCCTCGATACTTAGTCCCGCCCACAGGAGATGCGAGCGGAGGAGCCGAGGAGGGGAACCGAGGAGAGAGGAGGGGAAGCAGCAGGCAGTTAGAGAAATGAGAACTCCTCTCCTCTGAGCGGTCATTTTAAAGAGACGTCCATCAATGATGACAGGAGGCACAGCAGCCCTCAGTCTGATGGACAGATGTGTTCATGATGACTTATATATTTACTTTGATTCATTCACAGTGCGGTATAATGAGACAATAACAGGCTACAGATGCGGACACGCACACACACATATATATGTATATATTTATATAAATATATACAATTTCAGAATCAAACAGAGCACTCTCATAATAACGTAACACTATCAGAGACTGGATATATCCCCCCCCCCCCTCTCTGGTCGCTACAATGAGGAAAATAAATTACGGGACAAAAGTTTTATTTACAAGTATTAAAAGTAAGCAGAGGACACCAAACCAACTGAGACCTGTCTGTCCGCTGCATCTACGCACACACTAGAGGCTTCTCAATACTCAAATTTCCTCTCCTCAACTCCTCGACTCCTCGGTCCTCCGGTAGTGACCCGGAAATGAATTTCAGCGTGCCATTTTGAAGGACGTCTCATTTCTCTAAATGCACACCGAGGACCGAGGATCGAGCGTCGAGGAGGCTCTCTGGAGGAGCTATAACCGAGGATACACTGATGGTTCCTCCACGGGTCCTCCGCGGATGCATTTCCGGGAACGGTGGCGGCGTGACGCACGGCCGGACTTATCTCAGCCAATGACAGCTCTGCATGCATCCCCTGGATATTATTTTAGAAACTGCTCTCATCGCAACGCGATGTTTACAGTGAGAACAGCTGTGAGGCCCGTGCAGAAAGCAGAGCAGTGTGTAAAATATATATCACTCAGTATAACAGGCCTACTCTCTTTATTTGCTTTAGTTTAGTAGATATCTACAAAGAGTCCATATTTTTCTAAGAACATTTAGTGCTTCACAATAAAATACACAACGGCTGTTGCCTGATTATGCTTTAGGAGCTGTAGGTGTTTTCATTTCATTTCAAACCTTTATTTAACCAGATTGGTCCCATTGAGATCATAGATCTCTTTTTCAAGGGAGACCTGCAGCATATAGGTCCCACATGAAACATGAAACAATAAGGACATTATACATTATATTTACAGGATACATAGTTATAGACATTTACAAGTGCCCATTGTATCAGCAAGCATTTCATTTAGCCTAGCTTTAAAAACATGCAGAGGAATGAGATTGCTCAGTTTCAATTCTTGCTGAAGATTGTTCCAAGCATGTGTGTGGTAGGCCTATAGTGTCGGTGCGTGTGGTACAGTGTGTAGGTGCGTGTGGTACAGTGTGTAGGTGTGTGTTGTACAGTGCGCAGATGCGGCGGACAGACGGGTCTCAGTTGGTTTGATGTCCTTACTTTTAATACTTGCAAATACAACTTTTGGCCCGTAATTTCAATTCCCCATTTCAGCGACCAGAGAGAGGGGGGGGGGGGGGGGGGATATATCCAGTCTCTGATTGTGTTACGTTATTATGAGAGTGCTCTCATACTTTAAATTGCTTATATTTATATAAATATATGTGTGTCTGTGTGTGCATCTGTAGCCTGGTATTGCCTCATTATACCGCACTCTCAATGAACTCAAAGTAAATATGTGGGGGAACAATGTTCAGCTGATCTAACAGAGATTATAAAATATGACGAAACACTCGACAGCTGATGCAGCTGTTGCCACGTAATAATGAACGGACGTCGCTTTAATATGACCGCTCAGAGGAGAGGAGTTCTCATTTCTTTAAACGTCTGCTGCTTCCCCTCCTCTCTCCTCGGTTCCCCTCCTCGGTCCTCCGCTCGCATCTCCTGTGGGCGGGTCTAAGTATCGAGGAGGGGAGTCGAGGAGGGGAGTCGAGGAGGGGAAATTTGAGTATTGAGAAGCCTCTACTGTAACACACACACGCACCTACAGCTCCTAAAACAGGCTACAGCCGGTGTATTTTATTGTGAAGCACTAAATGGTTTTAGAAGAATATAGACTCTTTGTTTGTAGATATCTACTAAACTAAAACAAATAAAGAGAGTAGGCCTGTTATACTGAGTGATATACATTCTACACACTGCTCTGCTTTCTGCACGGACCTCACAGCTGTTCTCACTGGCCCCTACACTCGGCGGCGTGCGTTACCGCTTGGCGGTGGGCGTGTCTTGAGCTTGGGGAATCAACGCGAGCAGCCCGACCAACAACCAACCACATGAATGTCCCGCCCCGGACATACAAAGCAAAGCATTCATGCTACATCCATGCTGGCTAAATATACTGTCTATGCTTGCTAGCTGTCCATTCAAACGAAGTACACTGGATATAAACTCCCCAAACAAGCGAACACCTACCAGTTTCCCCCACTGCCTCTGCCACCTCCCCCCATGCCTGGCTCCTCCGGTTTGTATCCCTGTATGTTCCCTACCGCCACGATCATTTTCTCCTCCTTTTGTTGACATATGGGAAATAACTGCGGTCTGGCTCTCCCAACATACACCCGGTTTGATTGGCTACTGCTTGTACTGTCAGATTTACATACGAGGGATTTGATTGGCTGACGCCTCCGTCGAGGCGGCAAAAGTAGAACATTGCTCTACTTTTGCAGCGAGCACCTCGAGAGAAGCTACGCTTTACTACCAGAATGCAGTTCGGCGAATCGTGACGTCACCCCATTCAAAGTGAATGGGTAGAAGCGTTGAAGCGGCAACGCACGCCGCCGTGTGTAGGGGCCGTCAAACATCGCGTCGCGATGAAAGCAGTTAATAAAATAATATCCAGGGGATGCATGCAGAGCTGTCATTGGCTGAGATAAGTCCGGCCGTGCGTCACGACTCTTTGAAACATCTCTGTTGCCGGAAATGCATCCACGAGGGAGCCGTGGAGGACCGTGGAGGACCCATCAGTGTATCCTCGGTTATAGCTCCTCCAGAGAGCCTCCTCGACGCTCGGTCCTCGGTCCTCGAAGTGCATTTAGAGAAATTAGATGTCCTTCAACATGGCGCGCTAAAATTCATTTCCGGGTCACTACCGGAGGACCGAGGAGTCGAGGAGGGGGATTTGATGAAATGAGAAAGGGCCCGAGGGAGAAAGGGAGGGCGCTGTTGTTATTAGCATCTGGTGCTAGCTGCTCTAACGGAAGAAGAAGAAGATGTTTCTACAATGATGTGGAGGGAGAGTCCTCTCCAGTCAGACTGAGAGGCTCAGTGAGGTAAAGAACTCTGAGTGTTTAGATAGTTCACGTTAGTCTAAGACTAAGTTATCTCAGTGGGTCTCAAACGTTTTGATCACAAGTTATGTAAACACATATTTCCAAGGCACTCCTTTATAATTATTGGGATAAAACAGGTTTGAAATCATTCCAATGTATACTAGGACAGTAAACCAGACATATCGTTTTAAACTGGAGAGATAAAAAAATATGCATAAATAAAATAGTAAAATAAGATATGAATGTTACATGTATTTGTTTTTGGCTATGGTAGGTTATTGGTTATGTTCACATACTTATTTGATTATTAAAATGTAAACCGATCTTTTTCATATGGGTGTTGTTTAGAGTTGTACCCCCTAGATCTAGTCTATAGTAATTCTGCTTAAAGTGCACCAGATTGAAGCATTTTACTTCAAAATGTTCAAACATTTCTTCCCGGTATGCCTGAGAAGGCAGATATGCTTGTTTTTCTCAACAAGAACAGTTTTTAAATGGGGGGGGGGGTCCTTTCAAAGTTGGACTGTTGCACTGTTGTAGCTTCAGTGGTTCTCAGGTTGCAGTTACATAGCAGTGAATATAAACAGACTGATTAATGTGAATATTACTGTAAACTAACCTGTGTAAAAGTTTCTCGAATACATTTTTTTGGTGGAAGAAGCATGTATCATTTTTTTACAGGAATCGAAAAGTAGAATCGGAATCAGAATCGTGGAAATTCAAACGATACCCAACCCTACTCATGGGATCATCAAACATTCAACAGACATCACCTGCTATGTTTTCCGGTGCACATATCACTGTCAGTGCTTCCTAAATACAAATGTTATGTCTATTATTTCCAATACTACTGATTATTCTCCCATATCAGATTTGTTCTGATTGTTTCATTAATATCATTGATAGAATATATCTCTTTGTCTTTCCGTCTTTCTCCCTTTGGATGTGTTTATGTCAATTAACATGGTCTAATCCCAACATGTATTTTATCAATTTATTCCCAACCCATCACTGCACATAGAGATTATTACGTATTATAAGCAAAAGACAAGGGGCACTAATAGTATTTTTGTATGTATCCACACAATTATCTTCTTAGGAAGCATTGTTTTGAGGTTTTGTTATTTCCCAATAATGTCTTCAGAAGTTATATTCGAACATTTGCTCTGCAATGGGAATGTGTCCTTACCTTCTTTTTAATATCAAATAGTCTTGTCTCCACAAAGTGTTAACTCACTCCCATCTGGTTTATCAGCAAACACACCTTTCTAATGGTTCTCGTTTGTTTCCATGAGGCTCTTGTGATTGGTTAAAAAAAAGGCGGTTTGACAGAACCTAATGCAGGCTGTTGTCTAGCACAATGGTTCAACATGGTTCACTTGGCTGCCGGAATAAAACAGTTGAGCGATCAAAACAGGCAATGCAGGTTTACTATTGGTGTCCAACAGAGCCTAGCAACATCCAAAAGCAAAACAAATAGACAAACAATAACGTGTAGAAATTAAATCTCAAAAGGGAATTTGTTCAAATAGTGACTTCATAAAACCACCTGATCATTTATGTGATTAGCTTATAAAATGATGGCTGACAAATCAACAACAACTGATCCAAATAGGTTTTTCATTATTTAACGCATGTTGTGGCAAAGGTAAATCATACTTTCTCAATATAAGTTATTTTAATATTTACAAAAGTTTGTGTTCCAAAGCCTTTGATAGCTGCAGAGTGTAATGTAAACATAGGGGACATTCAGTGATTCAGTATTGTTGTATTTCTATGATGTATAACCTTTGAATCACTTCAAGTTGTGACCACACCCATCTCTTGGGTCCTGTCCTCGTGAACTGTCAGTGAGTTTAAAGGTAAACATTTATTTCAAAATTCAAATGTAGTGTGTTTCCAAGACGTTTTAGAAGTAGAACACATGGTTTCTATATTGTTGGCTGAGGAAGTAAAGATATTCCTTGTGTGTATGGTTATACATTTTGTAACAATGAACTAATCCTTCGGTTCATTAAGGTGGTGCTTTCAAACAAATAAAAGCATATAGGATAAAACAGGGGGTTCCCTGCAAATAAATGGGAAATGAGTGAGAGCAAATACTTTTACACACGCAGCAATTGCCATTAAAAGACAAAGAAGATCATAAAACATAAACATTTATATTATAATTTGTCTTGGTCATTTTTGGATGGACTCTTTTTTGCAAACAACTTTTAAAGTGAAACATGCTTGAGTGGATGTAGCAGTAGCACCTGTCAGTGAAGGCCGGTTCATAAATGCCATTTGTTTGTTTTAGTTCGAAACATTATGGTTTTGAGGTTCTTACTTAATTTTAAGGGATTTCTTTATGCAACAGTTTTAACGATAGCAGATTCCTGAAACATATCGACAGTGTTGATTGATTTTTAAAAGTTTAAAGAAAACGTAATGTAATTTAAAACAAAGTGAATGAACAGAGAATTAAGACAAAACAACGTGCATGTGTTTATATCCAGTTTGTTGTCTCAGTACCTATACTCTGTACAATGACAACAATAAATCAATCTAATCTAACATAAGTACATTACAGGATGTATCTTTAGTGTCTGCAGTAGCACAGAATAAAGCTTACATTTAAGGAATTACTCTCAAATTCTAGATTAATAAATATGTTGCCATGTTACATACAACATTTTGCAAGGTCATTGCATGAATCAGCCTTTTTTTACCTTCAAATCTTGTTTTAACAGAATGTCTGACACATATTGTAAAATTAAATTAAAAAACATCAGCCGATTCATGTATAATAAAACTCTGAGCTACTCCCCACACACCGGCTTGGCCTGTCCTTTTATGCCATAGAGACTAAGGGATAGACTATAACATTGTAACAATCCTGTATACAAGTTCATGCATTGATGTGTGAAGTGTTTTGGTTACAGGCAGATTACATCATTTTAGAATATAAAATCCTTCTTTCTATTGAGTAGCTGCCATGTGGGGCCTATTGTTGAGAACCTTTGTCAATTAATCAAGTTTGATTTATATAGCCTAACTGTCTCTTAACATTTGGTATACTGTAGTATACGACCCCTTTTGTTATTTGGAAATTCCCTAAAGAAACACCACAATCAACGGTGCCACCCGGTGCTTTCAAACTAACTTTCTGACTTCATTTTCAGGGTGATGTTAATGTTTTTCAAATGCAGATAATGACCAGAAAATAGTTGTTGCCAAAATGTTAGCATTGTCTAATGGTCAGACCTCTTGCTTGTGTGTGTCCAGTTCCAGTTGCCATTTCCATTGTATGACTCAGCATTTTTTACCCACAACCCTAACTCAATGAGAACTCCTTTTTTTTCAAAAGCAGACACAATGTCTGACATCTGTCGACACCTATTGCACAAAGAAAAAACAGTGATTCATGGAATAAAACGGACCTACGCACCACAGAGCAGCTTCCCTTGTCCTTTTGTGCCATACAAATGAAATACTCAATACAAAAAGTGTATCGTGGTTCACGCATTATTGTGTAGTATTGTGATTACTGATCTGCCCTGTGGGGCTATAATCAGAACATTTTTGTTGAAATCAAGGAAATGTTATTTACAAAGCAGAAGAATACAAATGACACATTCGTCTCTCTACAATTTGTACAGCACACACCCTCAGTGCTTAGATTATTGTAGCGCATATGAAAAAACCTCCACAAAATACACCAAAAGTGGCAAAAATGGCAGAACTTCAGGGAGAGCAACAGCTCCAAGGTCGGGCTGACAGGCATTTGTTGCGTGTTCTGAATAAAAAACAAATTGAAACAACAACTGATAATGACAAAATTGATGAGAATTGGGAAGCTGTATGACCAATAATATAACTTTTAGGTTTTACAAAGGATCAAAACCTTACCATGGATTCAAATCAGTTACTTGAGACCAGTATCTATTATTGTCAGGAATAATTATATTTCTCTGTCGTGTAGAAGTTTAGTTACAATTACATAACTATTGGTTATTTCGTAGTGGGAGGGGACATTTTCAGGCAGGAATACTGTATAGCTTTCCATTTATAGATGTTTCTCTACAATAGGTTAGGCTTTACAAATCTTAAATGTGCTCCACCTGTAACCAAAACACTTCGAACATCAATGTACTGCACACACAGTTAGACAATGTCAACAAAAGCTTAGCAACACAAACATGTATACACCCATGATCTATAGGTATGCAGTATTGCAACACACTGGTGAAACTGGTTTGTTGGGAGAACATACATTAGTGTACAAGTGTTTTTGCCTGGTCATTCATGGGTGTGTACACCATTATAAAAGTAGGCTTTCCCCTCAGTCCAACATATGTCTCATCTGGGACCAAGTTAGTGACACGGACGTGAACTCTCTCTACCTGGGAACCTCAACTTTAAGGTGAGTCCTGTTGGAAAGCAACATATTAGTGAGTATGTTTTGTAAAAGGAAATACATTAAGTGTCATCTGTTTTGCTATTGAATTGTCTTTTTGTACAGATACAGCCATGTCTCGTCTGCAAGAAATCATTAAAAACATGGTGGAGTTGTACGTGGAGTACTCTGATGCTGATGGCAAGTTGAGCAAGGAGGAGCTGATGACAATGGTGGATAAAGAAATTGAATGCGCTGAGATGAAAGTAAGAACCTCAACATACTCACACATGATGACAAATTCTTCTTCTTTATTAGTCAGGTGTGTTTCATGATTTTAACAGTAATATCATTTTTTTTCCAGGACAAAATCAAAGCTAAAAGATTTGAGAAGCAGGCACGTGATGGAGAGATCGATTTCAGAGAGTTTTCTCGTTGTGTGATTTCTCTTGCCAACAACTGCTACCACAAGAAGACAGGCAAGGGCAAAGACTGCGGGGACTGCTCCGATGAATGAATGTAAAACCTTTGAAGAGTTATCATTATAACGTGTGTATATGTAACACTAACTGCACTGAAAATGAAACTTTCACTGTCTCACTGTCAATTGGTTTTCATAGGCTGTTCAATACTGGTCAAGAATGAATATAAATAATTGAGTTTAAGTCAACGTGAGCGTCTTCATCTGTTCGGTTTTATGGCTATCACTTGCATAGTTGTGTTCAACGTTATTGCTGTGGATGAAAATTTGCATAGACTGCATATCTCCAAATTTGACAGATTTCTTAAGATGTAGGTCTCCACAACTCTCAGTCTACCTGTAACTTGTGTTAGGAGTCATCTTTTTGTATGAAACCATTTATCTTTACCTATTTGCAAAAATGTGTTTGAAAGCTCTGCGTTTATGAATCCATCAGTCAGTTCCATCTGAATAAACAGAATGCACTTGATCTGAAATAGGTCCAAGTATCATGTATGTAATTCAAAACCAAAGACAACTTCTTGCTGTGCTTTTCAATCAGAAACAATCTATTTTCAAACAGGATGAAATCCTCAACCGCCAAATGCACACAGGAGTAGTTGCTGAATGTAAATTATGAACAAAACACAGAAGGCATTTGATGAAAAACTCTAAGGGGCTTGTACAAAATATTCAGAGTTTACCATTATGGCACAGAAATCCTATATTAACCATAGAATAATCAATACACTTGTTCATAGAGTCTTTTCGCAGGTGACCACTTATTCCATCAAACAACAGGAATGCGTCCATATCACTGTTTTGATTACATAAAATGCTACATTTTCATGAAATCACTATGAATTGTATCCACTCCCACCCCATAATCACTCCCACTTGAGTCAGGGTGCGGCAGGCCATACCAGTAGGGGAAATTATTATGTAATATATTGAATGATACAGTGTTTAATTCAACTATTTGTGTGAGCAAGCAGGTGTATAATGAAAACCAGTTGTGATATAAAGAGATGGTATAAAATAGCATTAAAGATTTTTAAATGCAGCTACTGTCAGTGACAGAAATATGAGTCTGTATGACAGGAAATCTACACATACAGGTACTTTACATAATATGTCTGTGTAAATCCACTCCAACAGTGGTCTGCAACGGACCCACAAGACTGCTGAAGCAAGCTACACCAACAGTAGTGGAAGCCTAAATGAATGCTAATGCCAACTTCATAATGACGTATAATGAATCCCGTACAGAAGAAACAACACACAAGTAAATTAAGTATTTTAGTTCAATATGCAACTCCCCCCTGCTTCAAATCAAATCAAGTTTTATTTATACAACACATTTTTAAATTAATTATTTTTACAGCAAATACAACAGCACAGTTTGTGCAGAATATCAGTATGAGAAAACGACACCCTCTGTCCTAAGACCCTCACATCGTACAAGGAAACACTTCCGGAGAAAACCCACAGTTTAAAGGGAAAAAAGGGAGAAACCTCAGGGAGAGCAACAGAGGAGGGATCCCTCTCCCAGGACGGACAGACGTGCAATAGATGCCGTGTGTAAATCGAAGAGATAATACATTTTACAGCGTAGGTAGACCAAATGTTTGGAAATGCATGTATCTGCAATAAGAAGGTGAAGGTGCTTCCTGTCGTTGTCCACAGAATACGTCATGGAGGAATCAAACTACTTTGTAAAAATGAAAGGTGAATTTAACAATGTACATGGGATGCAAACAAATCAATTCCCTCAGTTGAGTTTATTTAAAAAAGTACCAACTTGAGCACTGGTCTAAAAAAATGTGCCTTTTGTTTGACTTGCCAGTTTCTAACTTGTTTTTGAACAGTATACTTTACTTGCACCCTTTTAGACAATGTGTACAGCTTAAAGACTGGTCTAAACAAGGGGCCTATCTTTTTACATGTCAGGGCAGAATGAAAGAGGTTCAACTACAGCAAAGAAAACAATTGTAAAATTAAAATAATCATGCATTTCCTTGATATGGTGCAAAACTGTTTGAAATTGAAAATGCCAAATGCAAAATGTGCAGCCCAACAGTGGTTTATAAGATCTCAGAGAATAGATACTGATTCAGTTTACGTGCATTTTCACCACAGAAGGGATCAACCTCCCTTAACAGCACCTTTAAGCAGTGTAAAGAACACACCCCAGCATGGTATTACTTCCGCCTTTGCAAGAAGCTATACAGGTGGCTCTTTTGTTCTGTATTTTAAATCTCAGATGTGTGTTGTGTGTGTATTCTAAGGTCAAAGTCATTCAAATCATCAATGGTATCATCGTTAAAAACATTTTCCATGTAACATCTGAATGTACAAATGTAACTAAACAGAAATCAAATGAAAAGACGGAAATAAGTGAAGCACTATGCCTTCACTGAATTACAGTATACAATTACATTAATGTGATTAATTACATGAATATGAAGTAAGAGAAAGCTCCTAAAATACTCCTCATAGCTACAGCCAGAACAGAGCACTTGCATGACACACACCCACACCACACACGATTAAAAACTGGTTTGTAGTGGAAGGTTTTTTGGGCGTTGGTACAAAGAAAGAGTGAGAGACTATGCAGCACACACAGAAGCCTGCTTTTGCAAAAACAAGGAGGTCACTCCGAACAGTAATGGTAGTGTATGACACTCCAAGCTTTCTTCAGTCCACAAATAGTTTATATTCATACATCAAAAACTAATACTGAGCACATTTCTTTTACTTTTGTACTTGTATTTGCAGCAGTAAAAAGTCTGTTGAATATCTGCAGATACTGCCACTGTGTGTCTCAAGTGTGTGCATTTAAACTGTCAGATTTATGTTTTCAGAAATTAAAAAAGAAAAACATGCAGGCACACGATGGAAAACCTTTGAGGCTTCACAGGGGTCCATCAAGAGATTTGTAAACATATCAGAGATGAGATGTGAACTGATGTGATCTGAACCAAATTCATGGCAATCTGTCCAATATTGTGTTATTAATTTCAGTATTTCAGTTCACTGATGGAACAACTACTGACAGAAATCAGTATGGCTAAAAAAAACCTGTTAAATCTGTATATTCTTCATGAAAGATAGACACATCATTTCAAAAATAATGCTGAAAACCTGCAAATCAATAAGTAAGCAAAGTAAGATAAAACATATTTTTGTGTGTATGCTGTTTGCTCTTCAACACAGTACATCTTTGGGACTTCGGCATGCACTTCTAATTAACTGGATTATACACAAGGACAAAACCACAAGCTGTTGCACCATGGGAATTCAAATAAAACAACTTCTGTTTGTCATTCTAGCAACACGCCTACTAGTGTGTTGTTGAAAAAGATTGGCAAGGAAAGGGTTAACCCTCACAATAGTTTTAGAGTTATTAATTGCTCATCTACTTAGCAAATGTGTTCTGTAGATATGGGTGTGTTTCTGTAAAGAGACCAAAATGAACAACGGTTGGGCGTAGTCGGTGCCTGCAAACATTCCCCACCAGTGAATCATGGTGTCTCCTGACTCTGCTTATCCTTTGTTGTGGTATTCTTCTTAATGTCTCTACAGGTGAATCTATCTCTCGGTACTTAACACCCACAACATTAATAATCCGATGTTACTGCACGCAGCAATCAGTTGCAACATTTCATCCATCAGACTTGTTTTAACCTTTAGTTTCGTTCTTATGTTACGACTGTTTTGCTTCTTTCATGAAAACAATAATTAGAACAATCAATGGATATATCAACTAAAATAGACTAGAATATAAAGAGAGATTCCTTAGTTAGTCGTTTTATAAACTCTTTAGCCTTGCTGTGAAAAACCCTGACAGATACCAGGCATGCAGGTACCTGTCAATACCTGCATGCCTGTCAGGGTTTTTACATGTAGTCATTTACTTTGTACTGGGATGCACCCTGCGAGGCCAAATGTGCTAGTTTGACAACGAAGGATATTATTCTGAATCTTAAATTCGATATTGGCCCTTAAGAAAAAACAACGTTTATAAAGTGTGTCACGTACAAACAGAAAAATAACCAACGCAATAACAAAAAGGAAAGTTCACTGCAGTCAAGATATTGAAACATAAATGAATGAAATCAATGAATGCCAGCAGAACACGTAAAGTAAACATGTTAATAATAGAAATGTTATTAAAATACATTTTTGAAAGTGTTTCAAAAGAGTACACTGAGGTAATAGCATTTGTGTCCCTATTCAGACTTGGTGTAATTATGAATATTATCTAAGGTAATTAACCCTCTGTTAAATAAATTGTGAGCCATAGTTAGTATGTAGCCTACAAGGTTGTTGGAAACACAGTGGCCTATTCTAATGCTGATAGTTGCTGGTTTGTTTAGGATTATAAACCATGCTGGTTATTTTGGTATTTCATCTATTTCATTACTCATTGTTACATAGAGTTTGGAGAATATGTATCCTACCTCTTTGTGTAATTGCCCTTTTCTCCTCTTAATAAGATCATTGTTAATCTTTTAAAATGACTCATCTAGTTTTCACCTTAGAAGCTCTCTCAAAGGCTGGTACTCTATAAATAACGTTTACCTGCAGGGTCTCAGCTTAACTGCAAGGGCAACTTTTATTATAAAACATCATCCTTTTGAGAGTGTTCTTATAGGTTTGTCACAAGGTAAAACTCTTTCTACCAGGAAGCTTTATGAATACACCCTCTGACATTGTGTAAGCTTTTCCGGAGAGAACAAATAAAGAAAAAAGAAAAAACCAGGGCGTGGGTGCTTGAAAAGTGGGTGTGTCAACCTCTCTATATCAACCAAGGTGTCCGTGATCTCTTCACAAATCCTACTCTTCCATCCTTTCTACCTACTCAGGCTTTCATTGAATTTGGTAAGTGAACATTTTTCTTTAACTCCATTAAGACATTACATTACATTGCATTGCATTTAGCTGACGCTTTTATCCAAAGCGACTTACAATAAATGCATTCGACCAAGAAGATACAAACTTGAAGAAAACAGAATCATAAAAGTACTCAGGTTTTCATAGAGCCAAAAAATGTCAAGTGCTACTCAACTGGCTTTAGATAAGCCAGCCCTTTATTCGTGTATAAGTGCTTTGTTAGTCATTTTATTGCTCGAAGTGGAGTCGAAAGAGATGAGTTTTCAGTCTACGCCGGAATGAATCATTATCCATTGTGCATTTGAATTGTCTAAATAGTTGATATCTAAAATGTAGCATTATGTTTTATTAGTGCTATGTATAGGATTTAAATGTCAATGCATAGAAAGATTATAGCAATTCTCTGATTTACATATTATAGTGACATTCATCAAAATTGTGGGAATTCTGTCAATTTGAAAATGCAAAGTTGTTTGAAAAGTCATGCAAAAGGTAGGAGAAACTGAGATGAATTGAAGGAGGAACAACACATAAAGGGAGTTTGGAAATCAGACTAGATGTGTTTGGTTGCCTTGAATTGTTTTGGAAAGATGCAGAATTGCCTACCACACCAAATCACTAGCTTTTCTCTTGCCCCACCCAAACATGACTTTATCATGTCTGTTGTTCAAAACCAAGGTTACATTTAGTAATTACCCCTTAAAGATGAGAAGGCAACATATGAGCAAGACTTTATCGCACCGTTTTAAAATAATCAGTAATGTTCACAAGACAAATGATGGTTGGGCAGTAAGAATCTTGATCCTAGCACGCTCCGAGAATCCATTTATAAATAAATAAACACTGAACTACACAGTCAACAGTATTTTTTCGTTTCAGCAAACATGGGAGATAGCATGCTGGGGGCCATGGCAGTATTGATGAAGAACTTCGATAAGTATGCTGGAACAGACGCAGAAAAAGGTTCAATGAGCAAGGCAGAACTTTCTGAAATGCTCCACAAGGAGATTCCTGGAATGATCGTAAGTAAAAAAGATGGAGCACTATTGTAATATAGATCTGTGTATGCCCCTTTAAAAAAAAAATTATGTTTTAAAATCTAATAAAAACTTCTGTGGACTTTATCTCTTTAGGGAGACAAAAAAGAGTTGGACGCATTCTTCACCAGCCTGGATGGGGACAAGGATGGCACTGTTTCTTTCAATGAGTATATCGTGCTTGTAGGATCCTTAATGATGCTGCTCAAGGATATGTTCGATAAATAAAGTACATGTCATTATCATGTGTTCTGAGGGAACACAGATAAATCATTGATGGGTTCTTATGTTAGCTTAAAGAACCTGAAAGGTGCTGTCTTTGAGCATAAATCATTGATTTTTAATATGAGATGTTAACTAACAAAAATAAATGTTGTCACATTGTATAATTGTTTGTGTGTGTTATTAAACCAAAGAGATATTGTGAGAATTGTTACAGCCAGCCCTCGCTTTAAAATGCATTTTAAAATATTATTTAGAGCGTACTCTGAAAAGCCATAGAACATGTTCAAATAATATCTCTTGGCTCCTAATTAAGAGATCTATCCTATATTAAAAATATTCACAAGTATGTCCCTGTTTAGACGCTTTCCCCTTAAAAAGAATATCTGTCTATGAAATTCTCCCAAGATGTTAACTTGAATTCTTATTCTTACATGCCTCCAGGGTGAACAGAGAATCCAATAATGTGGTTAATCATTCATTAATTGAAGTAAATGGATACCAGGTTTAACATTAGCAAAACATCCAATCCAACTTTTTTAAACTTTAAAACCTCAAGACCAAAGTGCTGTACAGATAAATACAAAATTACACAGAACTAAAAATAAATAAATGTACAGTAAGAACACTAAATAAACAAGAATACAAATATCAGCCATATATTACAAAATATATACAATTTAAAAGCAACAATCTGCAAAGTGCAGAACGCTAGGGGAAGAGGTGGGTTTTAAGACTTAAGATTGAAAAACGGACAGTGTAGAAGTCTAATGTGGAGGGACAGAGCGTTCCACAGTTTAAGAGCCGCAGTGGAGAAAGCACGGTCTTTGAGCTTTAGCTTGGTTCTGGCCTGGGTACATTCAGGAGCAGGTGATCAGCTGATCTGAGAGGGGCGTATTTCAGACAAGTGCAGTACATGCTATGTTATAAAGCCGTGGAGGGCGGGAGTTTATAAACCAAAGAGTAACCGCCCTTACGGGACGCTGTAATAAGTAAAGCGAACGCACCCGCAAGGACACCTGACCTCCTATTGGTTGAGGGATTTTGACAGGATTGTTGCACAACAATTTCGAGCGCGCACAGAATAAATCTCAGAGCAGAACAAATCTGTAAACAGCAATATATCTGAGTGCAAGCGTACAGTTTGAGCAGAAGCAGAGCAAATCTAAGTGCAAGCAGGCACTATTATACCATAGTACATAATGCATGTTTTTCTGCTATCTTTGATGAGTGATACAAATATAATTTTACCATTAGTTCTTAATGAAATTGATACTGTTTGACTTTGTATTAGCCTACTATTTACAATACATTGAAGTACTTTTACTGTACTCTTGTTGGCCTCTTGATGATGCTGCTGTCTTTTAATGATTATTTCTCAGCCGCTAGTTCGTCACAGATTCTTCAGTCTCATCAGCCTCATCCTTCCATCAGTCCCAGTCAACGCCTCCAGCACACTTCCAGTGTCTGACTCCATATGATATTGTCCTGATGCTGTAAGGGTGATGCCCCATGATCACACAGTGCCAAGGACCTCATATTATGTATGTCATTAATCTTGTTGTAGTTGACATCTTCGTAGATTCATCTTCTTATTACAGACACATGCATTTCCAAACATTTGGTCTATGTTGTAAATGTATTATCTCTTGGAGTTACACACGGGCATCTATTGCACGTCTGTCCGTCCTGGGAGAGGGATCCCTCCTCTGTTGCTCTCCCTGATGTTCCCCTTAAACTGTGGGTTTCCTCCGGAAGTTTTTCCTTGTACGATGTGAGGGTCTAAGGATAGAGGGTGTCGTTTTTCTCATACTGCTATTCTGAACAATCTGTGTTGTTGTATTAGCTGTAAAGTGTCTTTACTGTAGGCTATTTTTATTATATGTACAGCACTTTGACTTGACCAAAAATCGCTTATAAATGTGCTATATAAATAAAACTTGATTTGATTAATGTTACATCACCCATTATAACAAATTGCTTTCCTTTTTCTCTTCTCTTAACTGAATAGCCCTGTCTTTAAGTATAATACAATGTAAAGTCCTTTTCCTGCACCATTTGAAGGCTTCAAAACAGGCATTTTTACTGTATGTGTTTGGAGAAATGACACAATCAATGGCCCAGAATTGTACTTTATAAACTCTGAATCTTGCGGTGCTTGAATAATTACACACTGGTTAAGCCGGCCAGGTTATATATGCCTTTTTTGGAGCCCTTTTTTTGCAATATTATTAAAATGTCAATAGTTATTTAACCAGTTAAACCCCGCGGGCGGGAGCAACACGCAACATCTTGCAAGAAACAGCGTCTGAGGGCTTCTTAATATTTAACAAACTATGAATGTGTCATACACTTAACGGGAAGAAACTCAGCTATCAGACAATATTAACCTTTTTAGCTAAACAAAACAAAAGGGTAATAACAAAGGCTCTGAATTAGCCCTGAGCGAAAAAATGCTAACGCACTTAGCACAGAACTCAAGGTAAAATACCCTTATTACTTATCGGAACTGCACAAAAAAGATATATTCCACAGATTCCAGACATATAAGTATCATCACTGAGCGATCAGAACTCGCGGCCAAACGACAAGAAACAACAACAAAGAAATGTGCTTTACGGAGCCAAAACGTCTTACCTTAGCTGTTGTTCTGATCAAAAGTTGTGTTCAATGGCATTAAAACGAGAAAAACGCTGCTGAAGGTTAATCCAGAGGTTAATCCATCATCATATTTATGGCAATAAACGTAGTTTTCTATACAGTGCAACATAGCTTTCGGTTTGGGCAAACTGCGTGTGCATCACTCTCAATCCTCAATGGTAATGTTTAGATGGATTTAGGAACCCCCCCTCGATTCTATTGGCTCTAACGGTTCAAAAGAGGTGTCAATCACCAACATCGACCAATGGGTTTGTTGGAGTCGGGAGGCCTGTTAATTTATTCCGGCAATTACTCAGACCTACTAATTAACCTAACAGAAACTATTGAGTCTATGTAAGTTTACTGCCAGGCTCGGATCCACCTGGATCAGCTAGGTCTCACCCCTACTAACTCCTGAAGAACCAGGTTCAATAAACTGCTGTTTCAATTCAGACGACGCACTAAATCCGTATAAGTGATCCCGAAGGATTCTGGTATCAGTAATGAGGTGTGGCCCTGCCTAAGTGTGAGTGTGGCAGTGTGCAATATTACAGATTTATTTTAAGTTATCCCAATCCAAAAAGGTGGGATGATTTTATTTGAAGAAAATGGTCCACACTTTTACAGGGTTTTTACCTTCTGTCGTTACAATGTGACAATCATACGAAATATATCATGCTGTGGTCCTTTTCTAATATAAAACCTCAATTCACAGTTTTACATTTCTTACATTAAATCCTAACTTCAACTGGCTCACTTCAGTTGTGACATTACATTCTAACTTCAACTGGCCCACTTCAGTTGTGACATTACATTCTAAATTCAACTGGCCCACCTCAGTTGTGACATTTAAATTCTAAATTCAACTGGCCGACTTCAGTTCTGACATTTAAATTCTAACTTCAACTGGCCCACTTCAGTTGTGACATTTCAATTCTAACCTCAACTGGCCCACCTCAGTTGTGACATTAAACTATAATAGGCCTTAAACTCAATGTACCAAACCCCTTGTGTTTGTAAATACTGTGATTATAGAATAACATTAAATATAATGCATTTTCATAATGGGTTATACAAGAATATATTTGATTATTATTTGATAATATTTGATTATATTAACTTTCGTTTTAATTATTTAACTTAAAGGAGACCTATCATGCTATATTTAAATGATATAGTGTATGACCATACATATATAAGGTATATTTATACATACAGATCATTTTTTAGACATGCCTCGTTTCGCTCATTTTCGCTTTATTCCAAGCCCGTCTTTGAAAATTCTGAGCAGCAGCTGACCACGCCCCCCTGCAGAAGAGCAGGCATGAGCCGGCGAGAGTCACGTTACCATGCTTGCTGTGATTACGAGTGTCGAATAAACATGTCATCTCAGAGCAATGCATGTGTTCAAGCATACTATCAATTTGATCCAGAAACTGACCCTGAAGCAGCGGAGGTTTTGGTGGAGGTGCAAAAATCTCGGTTGCAGCAGGACGTTTCTGAATGGTTAGCTGACAAGCTGTTGTCCCTATTTATTTTACTCTGTTACGATGCTTGCTCCTTATTCCGTTCATATTTTGGCTAATTAGCAAGAATGCAATGTGTACAGTTTGTAACGCAAAAACAGCGATATGTATATATATATTTATAAAGGGAGACATTCATATTTTCAGCATATATACAATGGCCTCATTGCGTTTAATAGTTTACAGTCCTTTTCTTCCAACATCCTGCAACAACCGTTGGAAAGTTGAATAACTTAGGATGATAAAAAGTATAACTCCAACCAGGGCCGTATCCAGGAGTTCCGAAATACCGAGGTCCAAACATGCTAGGGGGGTTCTGGGGATACCCCCGAGATTTTTGGGATTTTCATGATCTAGTTAGGTGCTTTTTAAGTCCTGTGGGGGGTCACACATTGGATAATATATCGATTTCAAACCATGTCAGTGGGCTGCAGCATAGATTATTTTTGAAAGTGTAATACATAAGAATCAGTTGATTGTTACTGTTAATGATCTGGACATGCAGACGAGGCTAACATGATCACAACACATTGTCAACATTCATTTTCCATGTCTCTCTCCTTTCCATAACCCTCTCTTCCATCTTCTTTAGTCTCTGTCTTCTTCCTGTTCTTTACTCTCTCTGTCCTCTACTCTTTCTCTTTGTTCAATCTCTCCCTCGTTGTTCACTGTTTGCTCCTCCTCACTTGTCGCTCCTGCCAGTGAATTAAAAGCAATTCAGCAATTTAGTTCATTTCTCTGGTTTGTTTGCATTCTTTTTTTATTTAAAATCTGTTTTGTTTGATTCTCAAAAGAGAACAAAGATGTAAGCAAATGGTGTTTTATACAATTGTATGTTATTATGACATCCTAACTGCAATAGATATATGTCGTTTTAAAAGTATGCCTATTGTAAATGAAGACTATTGTTATAGATAAATAGATACACTGAAAAAAGTGCAACAACTGTGTCATTTAATTAAAGTACATTTTTAAATTGGTCTAATTAAGAATCATGGTTTCCGTTTTTGACATGATTTTTTCCGTTTGCCCAGAAAACAAAACACACACCCCCTGAAATAACTTAAAAACAATATTCAACCTAAATCGTTATTTTCACTTCAAAGCATGTCACATGACCACGTGACGTACAAAGCAAGGTGGCAGCCGCCATTACACCGCTACCCACTGTCTGTGAAAGTGTCTGACCCATAAACACTTTAAATAAGGTAAGGATTTGAAATGGTTGCTTTTTTTGTTTTAAACTATGTTTAAATGTTTATCCATTTAGTGTCGTGTCAAGATAAACAACTAATTTACCATCTGTCTTTGTATTTGGCTATGTGTTAGCTAGCAACGTTTAACCACGTGTAACCATTTTTTAAGGATGGCTTAACCAGATAATTTTCATACAAGTGGCGATTTTTTGTTGTGTCGGTTTGACTAGTGAAAGGTTTAAATAGTTGCAAATGTTATATTGGTTTCACATAAGGTATTTTATATGGGGCTATGCAAGTTTAGCTACGTGCTAACTAGTTTTTAAGCTGTTAAACCAGGTAATTTTCAATGCGTGCTCCGCTCGTAAAAAACACCGCAGCATATTAAACACACTAACAGCCAGACCCCAGCCAGCGTTAGAGATGTTTATACTTTTGGCGAGCCGTTATTAAACCTCCGGGACCGCGTGCTTGTGTGTCCGGGGCGGGAGATCGATGTGATTGGATTTAGCTTCAACGCACGCTGCCGTGTGGACGCTGCGTTACTCTACTCTAACCTCAAGTGATAATATATCTAGTTAGGTACCCAAATGTTAAGTAAGGTAATTTAAAATCCATCCATCCATCTTCTCCCGCTTATCCGTGGTCGGGTCGCGGGGGTAGCAGTTCCAGCAGAGAGCCCCAAACTTTCTTTTCGCTGGCGACATCAACCAGCTCTGACTGGGGGATCCCAAGGCGCTCCCAGGCCAGCGAAGAGATATAATCCCTCCACCTGGTCCTAGGTCTACCCCTTGGTCTCTTCCCAGCTGGACGTGCCTGGAACACCTCCCTAGGGAGGCGCCCAGGTGGCATCCTAACTAGGTGCCCGAATCACCTCAACTGGCTCCTTTCGACGCGAAGGAGGAGCGGCTCAACTCCGAGTCCCTCCCTGATGACCGAACTTCTCACCTTATCTCTAAGGGAGACGTCACCAGCCACCCTGCGGAGAAAACCCATCTCGGACGCTTGTATCCGCGATCTCGTTCTTTCGGTCATGACCCATCCTTCATGACCATAGGTGAGGGTAGGAAGGAAAATGGCCCGGTAGACAGAGAGCTTTGCCTTCTGGCTCAGCTCCCTTTTCGTCACAACGGTGCGGTAAAGCGACTGCAGTACCGCTCCCGCTGCTCCGATTCTCCGGCCCATCTCACGCTCCATTGTTCCCTCACTCGAGAACAAGACCCCGAGATACTCGAACTCCTTCACTTGGGGTAAGGACTCATTCCATTATTCATCATAAATCTAATTGATGGATTTATGATCAATAGATTTATGATTCGAAAATTATAAAAGTAGGGTAGACATGTGGATATTATCCGGCTGAACAAAACGTGATCCGTCTCTTAAATGTGTCTCAACCACAGACTTTATTTCCAGCTATTTTCCAAAATCCTATGGAGAAATTGCTTTGCTTTTTGTTGAGGGAACCGGAAGGAGTTTACTTCCGGCTTTTAGGACGCGTCACTGTGGCACACATTTTTAGAATGCAATATCAAGACAGAGACATTGGAGATGCACTAGTCAACCTGACATCCACTGCTGACCTTGAAGATTTGACAACTATCAAGGTCATCCCAATACCTGATGATGGTGTCCAAGAATACATCTTTACCGCCTGTGAAGAAGCAGCGTCTGCTCAATCAGACGAGACTGACATCTTGTCCACACCCTCCAGCTCAGTCTCTACAAGAACTCGTATCTGGTTGAAATGATTGAACTGACACAAAAGGCCAACCTTGTTCAAAGATTGCAATGCTAGGGATTGAACTGCATTGGCCTCTGTGTTTCATTTGAAGTTAAAAAAGAATGTGACTTCACAGATTCTGGTAATGCTACTTAAAGCCTTCTTAATGGCTAATTAAGATAAACCATGTTTATCTGAAGTTGTAATTAAGAGCTGCAGAAAATATTGTTGAAGTGTTTAAAGAGCCTGTGACACGGTTTTCCCCCATCATCCAAACCCATCAATTTGAGTACATATTGTCCCCTTGAAAACCGTTACTGAACTGATTTTGGATATTTGTACTTTGATAACCATTAATCTGCCTTCAATGTTGACAATTTTCTGGATCTTCTCGCGGATTCTTCAAGTCCCGCCAAATGATGGGTGACGTCATTGCGGGCACAGCGCTCCAGCTGCACCGTCCAGGATCCCAGCATCTGCATGTAAACCTTTATATATATACAGTCAGATGTAAACGCACGACGGCGCACACAGCAGCAAGCTCAGACAGCGATGACAGGTTAATGTTGAACGTGTCTGAGAGCTCATGAGGCTGAAGGATCGGTTTATGTTGTATCTGTTAGAAGTTTAGGAATGAGGTGCGTCAATATGGGCGATCATACGGTCATGTAGCCAGTGGTGGAATGGGACTAAAACTCATCCCGGGACTCTCGACCGGCCCACTTCGGTACCGCTAGTAAATTGTCAACGGGGGGAGCGGGGGATGTAAAATACAAATATAATGTATAATGTCTGTGTCTTTGACCTTAGCGCTGCTCGCCACCTGTGCCCTGTACTACGAAGCCAGTTCAACAGACCCTGGATATGTTTGAGTAACAAACAAACTAACAACAAACTAACAAACGAGATCTCGCTAAGCGTCCTACGACGCTGGTTATCAACTCGGTAAATCAAGCCAGGGTTTCTCTCTCCAGCTGAGAGCGCGTTCACGTCTAAGACACGAGTGGATCTGACTTTAATTACATTTGTCTCGAGTGTTTCGTCAACATAATGTGTTAAATAATACTTCTGCATCCAGTCTGTGACACTGTGAGTGTTGCACGGCCAGATGAGGCTGGAGAAGCTGACTCAGATCAGGAAATATATGATATATTATGATATGATATGATCGATGATCTGATTGATGATGTAATATGAATGATAAGTGTGACACGTCGGCGTCTTCTCTGCATACGGCAGTTTAAACTGTATTTCCTTTATCCTGTAATATGACTTGAGAGATTTAAACTCCGCACACTGAGTGGATCTCTTTTCTATAGACGCCGGAGGCGGGCAGCGTCAGGTAAAAGAAGTTATTTAGCCTTCTCAAACCTGAGCCTCACGCGCCGCCTATGGGGGATGTGCTAGCCCACTTCGGTACCGGCCCATCGGGATTCGTCCCGATGGCCAGTCCGCCACTGCACCCAGCCCACGTAAACTGTCAACGGGGGGAGCCTCGCTGCGGGGAAACGGTGGACCTAGTGTCCCGATCGGAGTGGGAATAATAATAATAATCCGTGCATTTTATCCATTAATTTCCCCAACATTGTGGTAAAAAAACACACGTTTAATCCACGTTGGTGTACTACAACTACAAAAAGCATCGGTTTGTTTTCTCATCAGGAAATGCAGACCGGCTCAAACAAACGATTTGTAATCATCATCCTCACTCATCATTTAATGTATCATATGTTCGCCGAATTGACATGAAAGCACTGATAAATGTAGTTTCATCCACTTGAGTTTATAACTACAAAAATAATCGATTTGTTTTGATATCACATCCGACGGGAGAAAATTCAGCAGCTCTCACTCCCGATTTGTAATCCTAATGTAATCATCATCTTCACCACGATCATTTATGTTTATGTTGACATGAAAGCACTGACAAATATGAATATACTGTAGTCAACTTCATTAAAACGTTATTAACGTGCCTAAACTCAGTAATTCACCATTTCTACGCATGACACAACACACTTTGTCCGTGTTTGGCTCTCGAAGCGTTCCCGCATTGACGTCACTTCCGGCTTCCCCCAAAACTTCAAAATGAGTGAAGGAATTTCCCCGCGATGTTCGAAATTATTGATATTTAACGAAACGGTATCGCTTTTTCTTTTTTAAACTGACGGTTCGAGATTACTAGTAGCCCAATATTTCATTGCACAACAGTTGTTGGGATGGTGTCACAGGCTCTTTAAAGATGTAAAGAAAAACAAGATGTCATGCATACGTTCTAGTCTTTAATTAAAAGGCAGCCAGGTTTAAACGCATTACATATTTACATTTTAAAGGAGAGATATGCAAGCTAGTTTAACATGTTCGCATATTTGTGATGTATTTGGTTAAGGCTACAGGAGTTTTTTTAAACAAGTCAAAGTGATCTTGATTTACTTTTATTTATTTATTACATAAGTGCAAATTGGTTGCATAATTTACTCAATTGATGTATTTATTTTTAATTAAAAAATATTGTATTTTATAAAACAGAATAGGTGATGCGTATTTTAAAGACATCCCAATAAATGTTAAGGTCTTTTGAAGAGAATATTCCTGTCTTTATGTGAACTGAGCTAAACAAAGTGTTATAAGTCAAATGTTTACAGTAAACAAAACACAGTATTGTATTTATGTACATTAAAGTGTTTGCTTTGTAATAAAAGAAAATATGTTAAGCTATAATAAAAAATATTGCCTGCAACAAAATGAAGTATTTTTTTTTAATTTGTTTTCACAAACTTAAAAACTCTACTTAAAAAAAATTAAGTTATAACAAAGTAATAAATGTTGTGTGGTCTTCAGAATGAATCATCTTATTACTTTGTGTGAATGTAAATATATATCTTAGACAGAAGCAATATTTTTCACTTCACTCAACTTAACTTTTTTAGGTTGAAAAATCAAGTTGGAATAAACTAAAAAAATTAGCTGTAACAAATTAGGGAATTTTTTTTAAGTTAGTCCAAAGTATCAATTTGTTCAGTGTAGATAAATAGATGGCCGACATTCTTTTGTGTGACTGTACCTGCAGTTCCTCCCTGACTTCCATCACTCTCTCTGCCTGTCCTGTCTCTTCCTTACCAAAGCTGAGCTTCGACTGACGTAGTCTTTTCATTATATCTGAGTCAGTGTAAAAAGAAAACAATACAATGTTATATCTTCAATGTTTTACTCAAATTGAAAAGAAAGAAAAGCATTACAACGTGTGTTAAAAGGTAATCCTTCTGACATTGGATGAATGTAATTAACTTTAGCTCTCTAGCTAGTTTATTCACGCAATGTAAACCAAAGTATAGCCTATAGCTGCAATATAAGTTAGTGTGCATGTTGTCGGACGTCCACTGACTAACGTACAGCGTTCACACAGGACCTGCTGGTCATATGATGTTCTGTGAGGAGCAGAAACACAAGCAGCCCGCTGGACTCAGACCTCTAGATACTTCATCACTCCTTCGCTGCTCCGGTTCAAGCATGGATGTATAAGGGTACAAGTCCGAGCTGCGGTGGTTTGTTGATAATTGTCGTCTTCTTCTGTTTGCTTTAACCGAGGCTACGTAGTTATGCAGCGCCCCCACCGTCAGTAAATGGAAGTACTACAAAGAACCCCGTTTAGTGCAATTATTTCACAAGTTTTGTTATACACAGCTCGACAAATATTACCGAGGTCCGGACCTCGGTGACCTCAATGGTGGATACGGCCATGACTCCAACAACACCTCAGTTGTCAGCAATGTGTGTAGTTTCATGTGTTTTTAAAAGCTCAGTTATTGACTTCTTTGTGCAAATTGCGCCACGATGCCTTCTGAACGGAGAATGTGTGCTGCATGGAGATACCACAGGTAACATTTTTGATAGCTTTACTAAGTTGTCTGTTTAAATACATTTTTCACATGTCATTCAATATGTTTATAACAATGTGTCAAGACGGATGCAGTAACTTGAGGACTCTGTAACCTGTATGGTGGACCATCTTGGATTGGAGCCTGTGTGCCTAAATGTGTTCTCCCTGCAAAATGCGTTGCATATTTACAGAGCTGAACATGGTGGACTACAGTTGAGACAAATAGAGCAGTGAGTGGTTTGTTTGTTTGTTTGTTTGTTTGTTTTGACTGAAATTGTAAAACGAATGCTAATATTGTTCATGGAAATAAATACTGGTGTATATGGCTTTATGCAATCTTTCATTCTGTCATTGTACTATTATATACTACACAGCAATGGCATAACACACCCATGTGTATGACAAAAAGGTCCACACACACACAACCTTATGCTTTTGAAATCAGAATATTCTTTACCCATCCAAACATGAATAATCACGACACATTTTGATATCAACTTGGAACTTTATTGTCAAAATCAACGGTTAAAAAAACCCATACAAAAAAACTAAATGTTGTACTTGTATTTTGTATAAATGACACTAAATAGTTTTACAGAAGCTTTGTGAGCTGGTGCTGGGGCTTCCTTGGACGCAGGATCAGAGTGGTGATTCCGGCCTGCGTTGTCCTCAGGATACGCAGCGAGTTTCCTGATCCGTGAAATGTCGATGTTGGGTTCAGACAGCAGCCAAATTGAACCGTGTAGCATACCCGGCGATGACCTCCTCCCTGTCAGGTCGCTCATAATGGTGCAGGGTCCACAAAGACTTGGTCGAAGATGAGGTCCATCAAGTTGGCCACGTAGGGCTGTGCAATGGTAAAAAAAGCACAACAAAAAATGTGGTTTAGATTAGTATATGCATGTAAAAAACTGAAACTTCTTTCTAATTTTTTTATTTTATATTTGAAAATAGTTGTATAATAAATATTTTAAACACTTACGGAATGTGGGGTCAGTCTTTACTGGTTTTGCTCTGCATTCTCCCTTCCTGGCCTTTGGGAACTGCAGTTTATACAGAGGGTTTCCAGTGGATGTAGTGGCTTGTAAAAAAATGTAAATAATAGCAAAGGATGTACAAATTGTCACTAATTAGTAAGTATGTGAGGTGCTGGCCTGTAAAGAAGAACACATAGTTAGAACAAAATCATCTCAACTTAGTATTCAGGATGAGAAAATACTATTTGGATAAATATAGTCTGAAATCCCAAAAGATGGGGCTAAAACTCTCTATTTAGCAAAACTCTCTATTTAGCAAAGCTCTTTGCTTAGCCTTTTCCAATCCGAGTTAGTTTGAACCGTAACGTGCATGCTGTGTTTCTGACTCAATGCAGGTGATGTGTTGGAGAGGGGCTGAGCTCAGTAGACTGACTGTAATGAGTGCTAGCCACTAATTAGCCTGTTGCTAGAGGTAAGGCCTTGTCAACAACAACAGACCGACGGGGCTTTAGCTCAGTTTTACTCGTGGTGTGTGTGTCCCCTCGCATACATACACAGTGTTGTATCCTAACACACCCCCATTTATAGTCATGTGCGCAAACAAGTAAACACACAAAAGCTTTTACATATAACGCTGCAAAACACGGCATGTCTCATTAGCGTAGCGTAGCTTAGCTTACAGATCGATGATATCTGATCGTTCTTACAGACTACAATCACAAAAGCGTTTACATATAACGCTGGAAAAAACGGCACTTGCCTACAGAAGATTACGTTTGTTATTATAACTTACTCAATATGATTTTAGAGGATACAAAATACTAATAAATAGGAGAATAAATACTTGTGTTATCGCCTAGGGCGTGGCTTTACAGCCTTCACACAGATCGCCATTACGGCAGTATGTCTGAACATGTTAGCAAATGCCTGATAATTCAAATGACAAACCAAAGACTGCGGAGCGTACAAAATAAAATGCTACAAAATATATAAACACCTAACCGATTACTATTTGGGTTTGAGGCGACATTGATACGGCGAAGCTACATGCTACATGGTACAAGCTAGAGATAGCTTTATCAGGAAAAACACCGCTAAATAAAAACTTACAGCTTCAAAATTGGATGTGTCCTCACTGCCCTGGTTCCGGATGGTTGGTATTGATCCCGGGTTTAGCATTAGTTTGGAGGCATATCCGTGTTGGACTTGAGAGAAGTTAATAAACATGTCCGTGGTAAAATGTTTGGAACACACAAACAGAAATCTTCCGTGGTCTTCTGGCACATGTCCCTTGTAAATGAAGTCTAGCCACAGATTCATTTCTTTTTCCACTGATGGCATTGCATGCAGTCCCCTGTCCCGAGTCTTGCAGCCAACAACAGCACAACGTTTAACTGGCTTAGACATCCTGGCAAGAGCAGGCAAAAACACAGATGTGACTGGGGTGTTGATTATTTAGCCTGCCGATAGCCTATATGCGAATGAGAGGTTTGGCAATGCACGTGGCTCATTCCCCTGATAGGTGGAGAGTTGACCAATAAGCGGAGCACTTCTTTGTGACGTAGAAAAGTATTGGAATCTGGATCCGTTTTTTTCAGATCCGTTGCAGCCCCTTTTTTAGAGATTTGGCGAAGGAGGAAAATAGAGAGGGTTGTGTTTTCTGACACTTGGTGAGTTCCCTGGAACACCGGGGACACATATTCATGTATAAAAGACGTACAAAGGTGCATTTTGCATGATAGGTCCCCTTTAATATGGAGACCTCAACAGGTTCCAGAGATATGGCAAATATACCCAAAGGACCCCAGGTGGGTTTTGTTTTTTCGAAATCTCTCTAAAAAGGTCAAATGTACACAGGGTACTTATTATATGTTTTAGTTTGGATTCCTAAAGCTTTTAGTCTACTATCCCATCATTCAAAGGTGGTTTTCACTATAAGTAATGGGTTTTATTTGGACGGAAATTATAATGTACAGTTTTTTACTATGTTCAATCTGAATTTACTTTAAAATAAAAACATCTATATTGATTCTGACTTTTCTACATCCAACTCACAGGTTTATCATTGCTTTGAGAAAAAAGATTATTAATGTACCCCTTTTTAGAAGTGAAGATATAGTCATTTGTTCTGGGCATGTCATTTTCAAGCCTGAAACCTGAAAAACATGCTTGGGGCTTAACAGGTTAAATAAACCACTATCTGAGGATTATACAAGCCATTGAAGCCCATGAAGAATTTATCCTTTCACAAATCTTTTCAACTGCTGTAAGTTAGGGCACTCTCTGTGCAGAACATTTTAAATATTCTTCATTTGCAGTATTTAAAAAAAAAAAAAAGTGTTCAGAAAGACTGCATCAATTATACGTATGTAGCCTAATATCAATATTTGTAATGGCAGGCAAAAACATCGTTTTTCAAGTAGGCTACTGGTCAATTTTGAGATGTTGTGCTATTTTGATTCTATAACATGTTTTCTTTCAGCCTTTTGGAAGGAAAACGTACAAAATACACATTTAAGTGTTTATTTTACTATAGTTTGTCTATTTGCGTCAGTAGATTTCTCCTAAATTCACCAAAAGTTAGCATTCTAACGTAACATAAAGTACCGCGACAGCTGTGTGCACCATGTCAACAGAGATATCGTTGGAAAGCTGTGTCTCTCCTGCACAATCTCATCGAATCCAAATATGGTCATTTCCTTTGTATCAGCAACCAATCGTGAAAGCACAAAGGGGTCTTAAACCAAGAAACGAAATGTCATTGGCTGGTGTCAATTTCTGACAACGTGATTCGTTCAGATGCGTCACGTGGTGTGCTAAAACACTTCCTGGTTAGCTTTCCGCTAGAAATTGAAATATCAAAATGGCAAAAGAACGGCGAAAAAATTTTTCACAGAGAAGACGACAACAATTGTCACTTGCACGAAGCAAGGTTATACAAAAAACAAATGACCCCGAACATGAAATACCTTCACGGAGTGCGTAGATGCGCAAGCTATCATCCAAAGAACAGGAGGGTTTAGCTAGCGCCTCACTGCAATATTTAAAGGTCGTTTTCTCAAAATGAGTTTTTTCTCCTACTCTGAGTTCGAAATTTCAACTTCAGTCGCACATACATACACCAAAACCTCCAGTTATATTCCTATCAATATTATGAAGGCTTTTACAGAAGGGTTTGTTCATATATCATTCATAACCTGAATTATACAACATTGTATACCTAAAAACATGGCGAAAATTGATATTTTAGGGCTATTGACAGTATTTTCTGATTTATGGAGTGATAAAAAGAGATATCCAATATCCCTTCTGTAAAAGCCTTAGATACTAATATGACTACAAAATGAAACAAGAATTTTGAACCTGGCTTTATCCAAAGTTCAGATTTCGATTCCTGAAATGTATTAAAATATGTGCATATTTAATGAGATAATTTATTTTTATTGTATATCCTTGAGGCTGGGGAAGCCATCATGTAGTTCAACATGCAAATGTTATAATGCAAGTAAGTATAAGTATAACATGGAAAAGGAAATAAAATACATTTCATAGGAGGATGTGGATTTATTTTCTCTCACCTTGTAATTACACAATCAAACAATCTATAATTTAGCTCTGGCCTTCACTCACACAATTTTGTGTTGTTTAATTGGACACATTTTTCAAAGCTCTATACTGACTGACATGCAATGACTGGGACTGATGGAAGAATCTGCGAGGAATGAACTATAGGAGCAGAGAAATAATCATATTTTAAAAGACAGCAGCTTCATAAGAGGCCAACAAGAGTGACAGAGTGTGTCAGTGTGCTGAAGGATAGACCAGCTATCCAGGCCAGACTCTATAGACTTTCCAAGGGGTACAAATGCTGCTGCCGGAGTACTGACTGGAAGTATTGCTGATATCAAGTCTACCATCCTCTTAAAATACTCTGTCCAACAATATCAGTCTCATGAAGAAAGGTTTTTTTAACGTTTATTCAAAATAGCAGAGAAACATGCATTCTTGTTCTCAGGAGGGAACATTGACAGAGGAGTACTGGAAAAGTACACAGTAAGTACTTCGTAGTACTTGTGGGGGTAGTTTCACTAGTACTGAGTCCAACAGGATCAACCTCACAAAGAACTAATTGCAACAAAAAATAATTCCCTCATCAAACTTCGCAGAAGTGGCTTGATTTTGTTCTCAGCAGGGGACTTTGACAGAGGATTTCTCAAAAAATACACAGTAAAAGTACTTCAACGTATTGTAAGTAGTAGGCTAATACAAAGTCAAACAGTATCAATTTCATTAAGAACTAATGGTAAAATTATATTTTTATCATTCATCAAAGATAGCAGAAAAACATGCATTATGTACTAAGGAGGGGACTCTGACAGAGGATTACTCACAACACAGCAAAAGTACTTCATTTTATTTCTGGTAGAAGTCAAACTAGAACCGAGTCCAAGAGTGTCAGTTTCCTGAAGAACTTGTGGTAAAACATATTTCTATCACTCGTCAAATATAGCAGGAATGAAGAGCAGCTGATTTGAAAAAACAAACTCCAGAGACGGCTGAGTGAGCGCAGTGCAGAATTGCTGTATAGTTTAAATCTCCTAACAATGTTGTCCATTTTAGATATAGGCTTATTATATTTACAGCCCTTAATAACATCCATTTTCTGGGCTCAATATGTGTCTTGGCCATTTTCGTTGTGATCGCTAAATTCCGCTTGTTTATAATAATCACCGGTCCTTCAGCAGGATACTGTAGTGTGATTTTAACAAACGAGTGCTTTTGTTTTGAAATCACTTCCGTGAGTTTCGCCCCGCCCCTCGCTCCAATGACCATTTAGTAAAGTGAAAAGCAAAAACGCCTCTCAGACGCTCTTCCGTTTACATGTTTAAACAGAAAAACAATTGGACGGTAGATACACGGATTGAAAAGTGGGTGTGTCAACCCGTTACGTTCCCTCCTAAACTAAAGGGAAGTAACAAAACACAAAAACAACCGGGCGAGAGGAAAAGGAGAGGAAACTGACTGCTGAAGCCACAAAATGATGCTTTAATTAATAAAAAGAAAAGAGGCTCACCAGCCAATTTGCAAAACAAACGTAAAGTAACTAAGAACAACTTCCTTCTAAAAGAAAGTGACTAAATTAAACAATTCACAAAAACACAGGCCTCACACAGCGGCCGAGACCTGCTGCACACATGCAGCCAGCGGAGAATGAGAGAGGCCACTGCAGCCTTCCTCAGGTCCTTTAAGGAGGCCCTGATTGGGGATTGGGAGCACCTGGGGGAGAGGCTGCACCTGGAGACAATCAGGGAGAGAGAGAGAGAGACACACACAAGCAACAACTGCGGCACATGCAACAGAACCTCTCTATATAAACCAAGGTGTCTGTGTTCTCTTCACAAATCCTACTCTTCCATCCTCGCTACCTACTCAGGCTTTCATTGAATTTGGTAAGTGAACAAGTCCATTTAGACATGAATCATGTACCATTGTGCATTTGAATTGTCTAAATCGTTGATATCTAAAATGTAGCATTATGTTTTATTAGTGCTATGTATAGGATTTAAATGTCAATGCATAGAAAGATTATAGCAATTCTCTAATTTACATATTATAGTGACATTCATCAAATTGTGGGAATTCTGTCAATTTGAAAATACAAAGTTGTTTTGAAAAGTCATGCAAAAGGTAGGAGAAACTGAGATGAATTGAAGGAGGAACAACAAGTAAAGGGAGTTTGGAAATCAGACTAGATGTGTTTGGTTGCCTTGAATTGTTTTAGAAAGATGCAGAATTGCCTACCACACCAAATCACTAGCTTTTCTCTTGCCCCACCCAAACATGACTTTATCATGTCTGTTGTTCAAAACCAAGGGTACATTTAGTAATTACCCCTTAAAGAAAAGATGAGAAGGCAACATATGAGCAAGACTTTATCGCACCGTTTTAAAATAATCAGTAATGTTCACAAGACAAATGATGGTTGGGCAGTAAGAATCTTGATCCTAGCACGCTCCGAGAATCCATTTATAAATAAATAAACACTGAACTTCACAGTCGACAGTATTTTTTTCTTTTCAGCGAACATGGCCATGCTTGAAGAACAACTGAAAGTATTGAAGACCACCTTCGATAAGTATGCTGGCAAAGACGGAGACAAAGGTTCAATGAGCAAGGCAGAACTTGCTGATTTGCTCCGCGAGGAGTTTCCTGGAATGGCCGTAAGTAAAAAGATGAAGCACTATTGTATATAGATCTGTGTATGCCTCTGTTTATGTTTTAAAATCTAATGCAAACTTCTGTGGACTTTATCTCTTTAGGGGGACAAAAAAGAGTTGGACGCATTCTTCACCGGCCTGGATGGGGACAAGGATGGAAAAGTTTCTTTCCCAGAGTTTGTCCAGTTTGCAGCAACCTTGCTGTTGATGCTGATGAGCCAAATGTAATTTGGGAACATTGCCTCAGAATTCTTTGCCTTAAGGTTATCTCTATAAAATCTAGAAAGTACATTATCATTATTATGTGTTCTGAAGAAACAATGATGAATCATTGATGGGTTCTTAAAGAGTTAGCTTAAAGAACCTGAAAGGTGCTATAAATCATTGATTGACAGATGTTAACTAACAAATAAATGTTGTCACCTTTTATAATTGTGTGTGTTATTAAACTAAAGAGATATTTTGACAACTTCTAGATTAGAATATTTAATGACCACACAGCCAGGCTGGTGGAATTCGTATTCAGTGCAGATTATTACAGCTTGTTCCATACAATAAAAAGTACAACACACAGCACAGGGCAAATACATACATCATGACATATATACATAAAGTTCAAGGTGTGATGGATTGTGATTGTTCATTGGGGTAATTTAGAGTCCATTCTAGTGTCCGTATTGCAAAGGGGAAGAAGCTGTTTTTGAAGCGGGTGGTTTTGATGGACAGCCCTCTCTTTAAAATGCATTTTAAATTATTATTTAGAGCATACTCTGAAATGCCATAGAACATGTTAAAATAATATCTCTTGGCTCCTAATTAAGAGATCTATCCTAAAAGTAAAACAAATAAATAAAGGTACAGTAAGAACACCAAATAAACAGGAATACAAATATCAACCATATAGTACATAATATATACAATTTGAAAGCAACAATCTGCAGAATGCTAAGAGAAGAGGTGGGTTTTAAGATTGAAAACAGACAGTGTTGAAGTCTAATGTGGAGGGGCAGAGCGTTCCACAGTTTAAGAGCTGCAAAAGCACAGTCTTTTAGCTTGGTTCTGGGTACATTCAGGAGCAGGTGATCAGCTGACCTGAGTGGGCCTATTTCAGAATAGTATATGTTATGATTATAATTGATGTATTAATGATGCCACAGCTGGTAAAGGTGGAACTATGTTTAATTACTGTATTTACGGCTGGGTAGCTTGTGTACTTTATCCAGGTCTAACAAAATTCTCATGTGATTATATAGAATATATATATCAATCCGAATCTGCAAAGTAACTAAAGTTATCAAATAAATGTAGTGGGGTAGAACTTCTTCAAAAAATTGATTACATTCAAATATTCATATGCTTGTCATACAGTATGAAATCTATAATTACAATCATAACTTATATTCTGAAATGCGGCAATCTGCATAATGAGTAATTTTATTTTGGTATTTTAAGTATATTTTGACGCTAGTACTTTTGTACTTTTACTTGTATTCCTACTGTGTGGTATTTATACTTTTACTTTAGCACAAGATCTGAGTACTTCTTACCCCTCTGCATATAATAGAGACAAGTTCTGAATGAGCCAATGTTATTATTAACAAAGACCGCAAGCAATGTTTTCCAACTTGATGCTTTAAAGGGGACCTATCATGCAAAATGCACCTTTGTACGTCTTTTATACATGGACGTACTCAAGAACGACGCAGGAGCACAAAGTACCAATGAACTGGCCAGATGTATGGAGAACTGGGATGACTGGAAGCGACGATGGAGGGCTCGTCTGAGGACGACCTAGAGATACATGAATATGTGTCCCCGGTGTGTCAGGGAACTCACCAAGTGTCAGCAAACACAACCCTCTCTCTTTTCCTCCATACCCAAATCTCTAAAAACGGGGCTTTAACGGATCTGATACAGACTGATCCAGATTTGAAAATAGTCTGACGTCAGTGACGCGGAGCTCCGCCTATATGGCCAACTCTACACCTATCAGGGGAATGAGAGGTTGCCATGGCATGGTAACAGCATGGTAACATGACGCTCGTAACTCGCCCCCCTGCAGTCAGCTGCAGCGCATGCAAAGACAGGGGTGGAGGAGAGCAAAATGAGGCATGGCTAAAATGCATTATCTGTTTGGTATTTTGAAAAAAAAAAAAACTTCACAGGCATGTTTTATATAGGTATGGCCCTACAATATATGTTTCAAATATAGCATGATAGGTCCACTTTAAAGTAACTAAGAACAACTTCCTTCTAAAATAAAGTGACTAAATTAAAGAATACACAAAAAGGTAAACTGGAGCACATCTCCTAACAATTCACAAAACCACAGGCCTCACGCAGCGACAGAGACATGCAGCCAGAGGAGAAGGAGAGAGGCCACTGCAGCCTTCCTCAGGTCCTTTAAGGAGGCCCTGATTGGGGATTGGGAGCACCTGGGGGAGATGCTGCACCTGGAGACAATCAGGGAGAGAGAGAGACACACACAAGCACCAACTGCTGCACATGTAACACAACCTCTCTATATAAACCAAGGTGTCCGTGATCTCTTCACAAATCCTACTCTTCCATGCTCGCTACCTACTCAGGCTTTCATTGAATTTGGTAAGTGAACAAGTCCATTTAGACATGAATCATTATCCATTGTGCATTTGAATTGTCTAAATAGTTGATATCTAAAATGTAGCATTATGTTTTATTAGTGCTATGTATAGGATTTAAATGTCAATGCATAGAAAGATTATAGCAATTCTCTAATTTACATATTATAGTGACATTCATCAAATTGTGGGAATTCTGTCAATGCAAAGTTGTTTGAAAAGTCATGCAAAAGGTAGGAGAAACTGAGATGACTTGAAGGAGGAACAACACGTAAAGGGAGTTTGGAAATCAGACTAGATGTGTTTGGTTGCCTTGAATTGTTTTGGAAAGATGCAGAATTGCCTACCACACCACATCACTAGCTTTTCTCTTGCCCCACCCAAACATGACTTTATCATGTCTGTTGTTCAAAACCAAGGGTACATTTAGTAATTACCCCTTAAAGAAAAGATGAGAAGGCAACATATGAGCAAGACTTTACCGCACCGGTTTAAAATAATCAGTAATGTTCACAAGACAAATGATGGTTGGGCAGTAAGAATCTTGATCCTAGCACGCTCCAAGAATCAATTTATAAATAAACAAACACTGAACTTCACAGTCGACAGTATTTTTTTCATTTCAGCGAACATGGCCATGCTTGAAGAACAACTGAAAGTATTGAAGACCACCTTCGATAAGTATGCTGGAAAAGACGGAGACAAAGGTTCAATGAGCAAGGCAGAACTTGCTGATTTGCTCCGCGAGGAGTTTCCTGGAATGGCCGTAAGTAAAAAGATGAAGCACTATTGTATATAGATCTGTGTATGCCTCTGTTTATGTTTTAAAATATAATGCAAACTTCTGTGGACTTTATCTCTTTTTAGGGGGACAAAAAAGAGTTGGACGCATTCTTCACCGGCCTAGATGGGGACAAGGATGGAAAAGTTTCTTTCCCAGAGTTTGTCCAGTTTGCAGCAACCTTGCTGTTGATGCTGATGAGCCAAATGTAATTTGGGAACATTGCCTCAGAATTCTTTGCCTTAAGGTTATCTCTATAAAATCTAGAAAGTACATTATCATTATTATGTGTTCTGAAGAAACAACGATGAATCATTGATGGGTTCTTATGTTAGCTTAAAGAACCTGAAAGGTGCTATAAATCATTGATTGACAGATGTTAACTAACATAAATAAATGTTGTCACCTTTTATAATTGTGTGTGTTATTAAACTAAAGAGATATTGTGAGAACTCCTACAGCCAGCCCTCTTTAAAATGCATTTTAAAATATTATTTAGAGCATACTCTGAAATGCCATAGAACATGTTAAAATAATATCTCTTGGCTCCTAATTAAGAGATCTATCCTAAAAGTGCTGTACAGATAAATAAAGGTACAGAACGAACACCAAATAAACAGGAATACAAATATCAGCCAGATCGTACAAAATGTATACAATTTTAAAAAGCAACAATCTGCTAAGAGAAGAGGTGGGTTTTAAGATTAAAAAACGGACAGTGTAGAAGTCTAATGTGGAGGGGCAGAGCGTTCCACAGTTTAAGAGCCGCAGTGGAGAAAGCACGGTCTTTGAGCTTTAGCTTGGTTCTGGCCTGGGTACATTCAGGAGCAGGTGATCAGCTGACCTGAGAGGGTCGTATTTCAGAATATCATGTTATGATTATAATTATTGATGTATTAATGATTACCACAGCTGGTAAAGGTAGAACTATGTTTAATGACTGCTGGGTAGCTTGTGTACTTTATCCAGGTGTAACTAAATTCTCATTTAGGTGATCTATATTATTATTAATCCGAATATATATTATCATTTATCCGAATCTGCAAAGTAACTATAGCTATCAAATAAATGTGAAGTGTAAAAATATACAATATTTACCTCTGAATTGTAGTGGGCTAGAACTTCTTCAAAAAACTTGATTCAAAGGCTTTATTGTCATACAGTATGCACAGTAGCTACAGTGTAGATATGGCAATGGAAAACCTAAGTCCCAAGCACCTCCAACAATGCAACATGATATAGGACATCACATTTTTTTAATTAAATAAAAATAGTGCAATAAGAAACGGAACAACAAATATTACAGATTTTGTAGCAGGACCAATTTGCAAGTAATGCAGATGTCAGAAAAATAATACAATAGGCAAGGTAAGGCACGTTTATTTATATAGCACCTTTCAACACAAGGCAATTCAAAGTGCTTTACAAAAATGAAAGACATTATGAAAATGGCATTTAAAAACAGTCATTAAAAAGCAAAGATAATAAAATAAACAAAAGGAAAAAAACATGAATAAAAGTTACAGTGCAGTTTAAGATATGAATAGTTCAATTAAAAGCAGCGGCAAACAGAAAAGTCTTCAATAAGCAAAATGATGCAGATAATGTTAAGTTATGTTACTACTGTTTTGCTTCTTTCATAAAAACAATTAGAACAATCAATGGATATAAAATAGACTAGAATATAAAGAGAGATTCCTTAGTCAGTAGTTTTATAAACTCTTTAGCCTTGCTGTGAAAAACCCTGACAGATACCAGGCATGCAGGTACCTGTCAATACCTGCATGCCTGTCAGGGTTTTTACATGTAGTCATTTACTTTGTACTGGGATGCACCCTGCGAGGCCAAATGTGCTAGTTTGACAACGAAGGATATTATTCTGAAATTTAAATTCGATATTGGGCCTGAAGAAAAAAAAACAACGTTTATAAAGTGTGTCACGTACAAACAGAAAAATAACCAACGTAATAACAAAAAGGAAAGTTCACTGCAGCCAAGATATTGAAACATAAATCAATGAAATCAATGAATGCCAGCAGAACACGTAAAGTAAACATGTTAATAGAAATGTTATTAAAATACATTTTTGAAAGTGTTTCAAAAGAGTACACTGAGGTAATAGCATTTGTGTCCCTATTCAGACTTGATGTAATTATGAATATTATCTAAGGTAATTAACTCCTCTGTTAAATAAATTGTGAGCCATAGTTAGTATGTAGCCTACAAGGTTGTTGGAAACACAGTGGCCTATTCTAATGCTGATAGTTGCTGGTTTGTTTAGGATTATAAACCATGCTGGTTATTTTGGTATTTCATCCATTTCATTACTCATTGTTACATAGAGTTTGGAGAATATGTATCCTACCTCTTTGTGTAATTGCCCTTTTCTCCTCTTAATAAGATCATTGTTAGTCTTTTAAAATGACTCATCTAGTTGTCTTCAAATATAGCATGATAGGTCCACTTTAAAGTAACTAAGAACAAATTCCTTCTAAAATAAAGTGACTAAATTAAAGAACACACAAAAAGGTAAACTGGAGCACATCTCCTAACAATTCACAAAAACGCAGGCCTCACGCAGCGACAGAGACATGCAGCCAGAGTTGAATGAGAGAGGCCACTGCAGCCTTCCTCAGGTCCTTTAAGGAGGCCCTGATTGGGGATTGGGAGCACCTGGGGGAGAGGCTGCACCTGGAGACAATCAGGGAGAGAGAGAGAGACACACACAAGCACCAACTGCGGCACATGTAACACAACCTCTCTATATAAACCAAGGTGTCCGTGATCTCTTCACAAATCCTACTCTTCCATGCTCGCTACCTACTCAGGCTTTCATTGAATTTGGTAAGTGAACAAGTCCATTTAGACATGAATCATTATCCATTGTGCATTTGAATTGTCTAAATCGTTGATATCTAAAATGTAGCATTATGTTTTATTAGTGCTATGTATAGGATTTAAATGTCAATGCATAGAAAGATTATAGCAATTTACATATTATAGTGACATTCATCAAATTGTGGGAATTCTGTCAATTTGAAGTTGTTTGAAAAGTCATGCAAAAGGTAGGAGAAACTGAGATGACTTGAAGGAGGAACAACACGTAAAGGGAGTTTGGAAATCAGACTAGATGTGTTTGGTTGCCTTGAATTGTTTTGGAAAGATGCAGAATTGCCTACCACACCAAATCACTAGCTTTTCTCTTGCCCCACCCAAACATGACTTTATCATGTCTGTTGTTCAAAACCAAGGGTACATTTAGTAATTACCCCTTAAAGAAAAGATGAGAAGGCAACATATGAGCAAGACTTTACCGCACCGTTTTAAAATAATCAGTAATGTTCACAAGACAAATGATGGTTGGGCAGTAAGAATCTTGATCCTAGCACGCTCCGAGAATCCATTTATAAATAAACACTGAACTTCACAGTCAACAGTATTTTTTTTTTCATTTCAGCGAACATGGCCATGCTTGAAGAACAACTGAAAGTATTGAAGACCACCTTCGATAAGTATGCTGGAAAAGACGGAGACAAAGGTTCAATGAGCAAGGCAGAACTTGCTGATTTGCTCCGCGAGGAGTTTCCTGGAATGGCCGTAAGTAAAAAGATGAAGCACTATTGTATATAGATCTGTGTATGCCTCTGTTTATGTTTTAAAATATAATGCAAACTTCTGTGGACTTTATCTCTTTTAGGGGGACAAAAAAGAGATGGACGCATTCTTCACCGGCCTAGATGGGGACAAGGATGGAAAAGTTTCTTTCCCAGAGTTTGTCCAGTTTGCAGCAACCTTGCTGTTGATGCTGATGAGCCAAATGTAATTTGGGAACATTGCCTCAGAATTCTTTGCCTTAAGGTTATCTCTATAAAATCTAGAAAGTACATTATCATTATTATGTGTTCTGAAGAAACAACGATGAATCATTGATGGGTTCTTATGTTAGCTTAAAGAATCTGAAAGGTCCTATAAATCATTGATTGACAGATGTTAACTAACAAAAATAAATGTTGTCACATTTTATAATTGTGTGCGTGTTATTAAACCAAAGAGATATTTTGACAACTTCTAGATTAGAATATTTAATGACCACACAGCCAGGCTGGTGGAATTCGTATTCAGTGCAGATTATTACAGCTTGTTCCATACAATAACAAGTACAACACACAGCACAGGGCAAATACATACATCATGACATATATACATAAAGTTCAAGGTGTGATGGATTGTGATTGTTCATTGGGGTAATTTAGAGTCCATTTAGTGTCCGTATTGCAAAGGGGAAGAAGCTGTTTTTGAAGCGGGTGGTTTTGATGGACAGCCTTCTCTTTAAAATGCATTTTAAATTATTATTTAGAGCATACTCTGAAATGCCATAGAACATGTTAAAATAATGTCTCTTGGCTCCTAATTAAGAGATCTATCCTAAAAGTAAAATAAATAAAGGTACAGTAAGAACACCAAATAAACAGGAATACAAATATCAACCATATAGTACATAATATATACAATTTGAAAGCAACAATCTGCAGAATGCTAAGAGAAGAGGTGGGTTTTAAGATTGAAAACGACAGTGTTGAAGTCTAATGTGGAGGGGCAGAGCGTTCCACAGTTTAAGAGCTGCAAAAGCACAGTCTTTTAGCTTGGTTCTGGGTACATTCAGGAGCAGGTGATCAGCTGACCTGAGTGGGCCTATTTCAGAATAGTATATGTTATGATTATAATTGATGTATTAATGATGCCACAGCTGGTAAAGGTGGAACTATGTTTAATTACTGTATTTACGGCTGGGTAGCTTGTGTACTTTATCCAGGTCTAACAAAATTCTCATGTGATTATATAGAATATATATATCAATCCGAATCTGCAAAGTAACTAAAGTTATCAAATAAATGTAGTGGGGTAGAACTTCTTCAAAAAATTGATTACATTCAAATATTCATATGCTTGTCATACAGTATGAAATATATAATTACAATCATAACTTATATTCTGAAATGCGGCAATCTGCATAATGAGTAATTTTATTTTGGTATTTTAAGTATATTTTGACGCTAGTACTTTTGTACTTTTACTTGTATTCCTACTGTGTGGTATTTATACTTTTACTTTAGCACAAGATCTGAGTACTTCTTACCCCTCTGCATATAATAGAGACAAGTTCTGAATGAGCCAATGTTATTATTAACAAAGACCGCAAGCAATGTTTTCCAACTTGATGCTTTAAAGGGGACCTATCATGCAAAATGCACCTTTGTACGTCTTTTATACATGGACGTACTCAAGAACGACGCAGGAGCACAAAGTACCAATGAACTGGCCAGATGTATGGAGAACTGGGATGACTGGAAGCGACGATGGAGGGCTCGTCTGAGGACGACCTAGAGATACATGAATATGTGTCCCCGGTGTGTCAGGGAACTCACCAAGTGTCAGCAAACACAACCCTCTCTCTTTTCCTCCATACCCAAATCTCTAAAAACGGGGCTTTAACGGATCTGATACAGACTGATCCAGATTTGAAAATAGTCTGACGTCAGTGACGCGGAGCTCCGCCTATATGGCCAACTCTACACCTATCAGGGGAATGAGAGGTTGCCATGGCATGGTAACAGCATGGTAACATGACGCTCGTAACTCGCCCCCCTACTTTACAGGGGGGCGTAGTCAGCTGCAGCGCATGCAAAGACAGGGGTGGAGGAGAGCAAAATGAGGCATGGCTAAAATGCATTATCTGTTTGGTATTTTGAAAAAAAAACTTCACAGGCATGTTTTATATAGGTATGGCCCTACAATATATGTTTCAAATATAGCGTGATAGGTCCACTTTAAAGTAACTAAGAACAACTTCCTTCTAAAATAAAGTGACTAAATTAAAGAATACACAAAAAGGTAAACTGGAGCACATCTCCTAACAATTCACAAAACCACAGGCCTCACGCAGCGACAGAGACATGCAGCCAGAGGAGAAGGAGAGAGGCCACTGCAGCCTTCCTCAGGTCCTTTAAGGAGGCCCTGATTGGGGATTGGGAGCACCTGGGGGAGATGCTGCACCTGGAGACAATCAGGGAGAGAGAGAGACACACACAAGCACCAACTGCGGCACATGTAACACAACCTCTCTATATAAACCAAGGTGTCCGTGATCTCTTCACAAATCCTACTCTTCCATCCTCGCTACCTACTCAGGCTTTCATTGAATTTGGTAAGTGAACAAGTCCATTTAGACATGAATCATTATCCATTGTGCATTTGAATTGTCTAAATAGTTGATATCTAAAATGTAGCATTATGTTTTATTAGTGCTATGTATAGGATTTAAATGTCAATGCATAGAAAGATTATAGCAATTCTCTAATTTACATATTATAGTGACATTCATCAAATTGTGGGAATTCTGTCAATGCAAAGTTGTTTGAAAAGTCATGCAAAAGGTAGGAGAAACTGAGATGACTTGAAGGAGGAACAACAAGTAAAGGGAGTTTGGAAATCAGACTAGATGTGTTTGGTTGCCTTGAATTGTTTTGGAAAGATGCAGAATTGCCTACCACACCAAATCACTAGCTTTTCTCTTGCCCCACCCAAACATGACTTTATCATGTCTGTTGTTCAAAACCAAGGGTACATTTAGTAATTACCCCTTAAAGAAAAGATGAGAAGGCAACATATGAGCAAGACTTTACCGCACCGTTTTAAAATAATCAGTAATGTTCACAAGACAAATGAAGGTTGGGCAGTAAGAATCTTGATCCTAGCACGCTCCAAGAATCAATTTATAAATAAACAAACACTGAACTTCACAGTCGACAGTATTTTTTTCATTTCAGCGAACATGGCCATGCTTGAAGAACAACTGAAAGTATTGAAGACCACCTTCGATAAGTATGCTGGCAAAGACGGAGACAAAGGTTCAATGAGCAAGGCAGAACTTGCTGATTTGCTCCGCGAGGAGTTTCCTGGAATGGCCGTAAGTAAAAAGATGAAGCACTATTGTATATAGATCTGTGTATGCCGCTGTTTATGTTTTAAAATCTAATGCAAACTTCTGTGGACTTTATCTCTTTAGGGGGACAAAAAAGAGTTGGACGCATTCTTCACCGGCCTAGATGGGGACAAGGATGGAAAAGTGTCTTTCCCAGAGTTTGTCCAGTTTGCAGCAACCTTGCTGTTGATGCTGATGAGCCAAATGTAATTTGGGAACATTGCCTCAGAATTCTTTGCCTTAAGGTTATCTCTATAAAATCTAGAAAGTACATTATCATTATTATGTGTTCTGAAGAAACAACGATGAATCATTGATGGGTTCTTATGTTAGCTTAAAGAATCTGAAAGGTCCTATAAATCATTGATTGACAGATGTTAACTAACAAAAATAAATGTTGTCACATTTTATAATTGTGTGTGTTATTAAACCAAAGAGATATTGTGAGAACTTCTAGATTAGATACATACATCATGACATATATACATAAAGTTCAAGGTGTGATGGATTGTGATTGTTCATTGGGGTTATTTAGAGTCCATTTAGTGTCCGTATTGCAAAGGGGAAGAAGCTGTTTAAAATGCATTTTAAATTATTATTTAGAGCATACTCTGAAATGCCATAGAACATGTTAAAATAATATCTCTTGGCTCCTAATTAATTTACTTTAAAAGTAAAAATAAAGGTACAGTAAGAACACCAAATAAACAGGAATACAAATATCAGCCATATAGTACATAATATATATACAATTTGAAAGCAACAATCTGCAGAACGCTAAGAGAAGAGGTGGGTTTTAAGACTTAAGATTGAAAACGGACAGTGTTGAAGTCTAATGTGGAGGGGCAGAGCGTTCCACAGTTTAAGAGCTGCAAAAGCACGGTCTTTTAGCTTGGTTCTGGCCTGGGTACATTCAGGAGCAGGTGATCAGCTGACCTGAGTGGGCGTGTATGGGCGTATTTCAGAATAGTATGTTATGATTATAATTGATGTATTAATGATGCCACAGCTGGTAAAGGTGGAACTATGTTTAATTGCTGTATTTACGGCTGGGTAGCTTGTGTACTTTATCCAGGTCTAACAAAATTCTCATGTGATTATATAGAATATATATATCAATCCGAATCTGCAAAGTAACTAAAGTTATCAAATAAATGTAGTGGGGTAGAACTTCTTCAAAAAATTGATTAAATTCAAATATTCATATGCTTTATTATCATACAGTATGACATCTATAATTACAATCATAGCGGCAATCTGCATAATGAGTAATTTTATTTTGGTATTTTAAGTATATTTTGACGCTAGTACTTTTGTACTTTTACTTGTATTCCTACTGTGTGGTATTTATACTTTTACTTTAACACAAGATATGAGTACTTCTTACCCCTCTGCATATAATAGAGACAAGTTCTGAATGAGCCAATGTTATTATTAACAAAGACCGCAAGCAATGTTTTCCAACTTGTGGATTGCGATTCCCCATGGGGCCCCAAGAAAAAGTCTCAGGGATAGAAAAATAAGAAACACAAATATTGAACCCTATTTCTGTGTTACGTTTTTTAAATGTATTGTGACATATTACATAGTCCACCTATTCAGATATGTAAGAGTTTTTTAACTAATAGATGTTTACAAATTCAAAAGTCATGCCCATATAGGCCACGACCTGAGATAATGGGTCACGAGTAGATCATTTCTCCCTGTTAGGCCATAGGTTTGGGACCCCTCACATTTTAACTGCCGAATTATAATGACTGAACTGGAAGCAATTCAACTATGCTAATGCTATTTCTAGTGGTCAAGAGAAAGGTAATTTACTATTATGAACATCAAATAATTGATTCATGTCATCTTTCAAATGAATGGCAAACTTTTCTTTTCACGACCAACTTCTGAGTTGTATAAAACTGCTGTTTTATATTTTCATATGTGATAGTAAACCGTCTGGTATCTGGGTTTTTCAATTGTTGTTTGGAGAAAACACTCGATTTTATGATGTCATAGTCTGTAATGTGGGCAACTTCCCTGAGGTCCCAGATGCCCAGAAGGTTGGTTAATTGGTCAATTCATAAAATATAATGGCTTTCATTTAAAAATATTTGGTGAATGTGAAAAGCTAACACAGGTGCTGCATTGTTCCATTACCTTGAGACCATGTCTAGAGGCTTTATGTCCAAACTAGTTTTGCTGAAGTGGAATATACTTTAAAAGTAAGGCAAGGCAAGTTTATTTATATAGCACCTTTCAACACAATTCAAAGTGCTTTACAAAAAATGAAAGACATTAAGAAAATTGCATTTAAAATCAGTCATTAAAAAGAAAAGATAATAAAATAAACATTAAAATAAAAAAATACATGGATAAAAGTTACAGTGCAGTTTAAGATGTGAATAGTTCAATTAAAAGCAGCGGCAAAAAGAAAAGTCTTCAGTCTGGATTTAAAAGTAGTCAGAGTTGCAGTGGACCTGCAGGTTTCTGGGAGTTTGTTCCAGATATTTGGAGCATAATAACTGAATGCTGCTTTACCATGTTTAGTTCTGACTCTGGGGACAGAAAGCTGACCGGTCCCTGAAGACCTGAGAGATCTGGATGGTTCATAATTTAGCAGGAGGTCAGAAATGTATTTTGGGCCTAAACCATTCAAAGCTTTATAAATCAGCAGCAGTATTTTAAAATCTATTCTTTGACACACAGGAAGCCAGTGTAAAGACTTCAGAACAGGTGTGATGTGATCCACTTTCTTAGTGTTAGTGAGGACTCGAGCAGCGGCGTTCTGAATCAGCTGCAGCTTTCTAATAGATTTTTTAGTGAGACCTGTAAAGACACCATTGCAGTAGTCCAGTCTACTGAAGATAAAAGCATGGACAAGCTTTTCCAAATCCTGCTGTGACATTAGTCTTTTAATCCTAGATATGTTCTTTAGGTGATAGTAGGCTGATTTAGTAACTGTTTTAATGTGACTGTTGAAACTCAGGTCAGAGTCCATGACTACACCTAGATTTCTGGCTTTATCTGTTGTTTTGAACATTGCAGACTGAAGCTCAGCGCTAACTTTTATATGTTCTGCCTTGGCTCCAAAAACCATTACCTCAGTTTTATCTTTGTTTAATTGGAGAAAGTTCTGACACATCCAGTCATTGATTTGTTCAATGCACTTACTCAGTGTTTGAATGGGAGCATAGTCTCCTGGCGAAATTGTTACGTAAATGTGTGTGTCATCTGCATAGCTATGGTAACATATTTTGTTGTTCTTCATTATCTGAGCCAGTGGTAGCATGTAGATGTTAAAGAGAAGAGGCCCCAAGATGGAGCCTTGAGGTACCCCACATGTCATATTTGTCAACTCAGATGTGTATTTACCTATAGAAACAACGTTTTTGCTGTCCTTTAAGTAGGATTCAAACCAATTTAGAACTGTTTCCGAAAGTCCCACCCGGTTTTCCAGTCGGTCTAGTAATATGTTGTGGTCAACAGTGTCAAACGCAGCACTGAGTTCTAATAATACTAACACTGAAGTTCTGCCACTGTCTGTGTTTAAGTGGATGTCATTGAAGACCTTTACAAGAGCAGTCTCAGTGCTGTGGTTTGGACGAAAGCCTGACTGGAACACATCAAAACAGTTATTTAAATGCAAGAAAATACTCAACTGTGCATTGCAATGACTTCCATGTTAAAAAAAGACTTTAAAAAGCTGAATATTTTAAAAAGTATAACATATTTTGAAAAAGTTGAAGGTTTCCCATCGATTCCTGAACAGGCTGAATAGTTTAATATTTGAATGGTTTCTGTAGCTGAAAATAAGCTGAAGTTATGGAGTGCCAAAGTATTGGCTGAAATAAGGGGAAGAATAAATAATTTAAGTACTATAGTGGAATGCATTCGCACAAATAATGTCCTCTAGGTTTTTTATCATTAATCTGATGTAATTGTGTCATGGTGTTTGAATTGATATTAGGTGGACATAGTAGTTATATTCACTGTAATTACATTTATCTTTTTCAATCAAATCCAGTTTCTTTATTTGGTTCCTTGCTGGAAAGTAATGTTGCTGTCATATACAGCATGCTTAATAGAAGCGGAAGAGTTATACAAAAAAAGAAAGAAAGAGGGTGGCCATAAAAGGAATAATTCAACCTGTAAACCATACATTTTAAGATTCATTTAAAAACTCTTTTATTTACCTTTAAATCCCTCAATGGCCTGGCTGCACCCCACCTCTCTGAGCTGCTACACCCCACCTCTCTGAGCTGCTACGCCCCACCTCTCTGAGCTGCTGCACCCTACCTCTCTCAGCTTAAGTCTCAAAACCCACCTCTTCTCTTAGCGTTCTGCAGTTTGCAGATTGTTGCTTTTATATTGTATATGTTTTTTTATTATATGGCTGATATTTGTATTCTTGTTTTGTGTTCTTACCTTTATTTGTTTTTGTTGTTGTTGTATACATCACTTTGGTCTGGAGGTTTTAAAGTTTAAAAAAAGTTGGATTGTTGTATTTTTTAACATGTTCTATGGCATTTCAGAGTATGCGCATTTCAGAGTATGCACATTTCAGAGTATGCACATTTTAAAGAGAGGGCTGACTGTAGGAGTTCTCACCATTTGTCTTTGGTTTAATAACACACACAAACAATTATACAATGTGACAACATTTATTTTTGTTAGTTGTTAGTTAGCTGATATTAAAAATCAATGATTTATGCTCAAAGACAGCACCTTTCAGGTTCTTTAAGGCAAATAATTCTGAGGCAATGTTGCCAAATTAGAATGCGCTGTACAACAACATTAAGGTTGCTGCAAACTGGACAAACTCTGGAAAGGAAACTTTTCCATCCTTGTCCCCATCCAGGCTGGCGAAGAATTGGTCTAACTGTTTTTTGTCCCCCTAAAGAGATAAAGTCCACAGAAGTTTGTATTAGATTTTAAAACATAAACAGAGGCATACACAGATCTATATTACAATAGTGCTTCATCTTTTTACTTACGGCCATTTCAGGAATCTCCTCGTGGAACAAATTAGCAAGTTCTGCCTTGCTCAGTGAACCTTTGTCTCCGTCTTTTCCAGCATACTTATCGAAGGTCTTCTTCAATCCTTTCAGTTGTTCTTCAAGCATGGGCATGTTTGCTGAAATGAAAAAAATGCTGTTGACTGTGAAGTTCAGTGTTTATTTATAAATGGATTCTTGGAGCGTGCTAGGATCAAGATTCTTATTTCCCAACCATCATTTGTCTTGTGAACATTACTGATTATTTTAAAATGGTGCGATAAAGTCTTGCTCATATGTTGCCTTCTCATCTTTTCTTTAAGGGGTAATTACTAAATGTAACCTTGGTTTTGAACAACAGACATGATAAAGTCATGTTTGGGTGGGGCAAGAGAAAAGCTAGTGATTTGGTGTGGGAGGCAATTCTGCATCTTTCCAAAACAATTCAAGGCAACCAAACACATCTAGTCTGATTTCCAAACTCCCTTTATGTGTTGTTCCTCCTTCAATTCATCTCAGTTTCTCCTACCTTTTGCATGACTTTTCAAACAACTTTGCATTTTCAAATTGACAGTATTCCCACAATTTTGATGAATGTCACTATAATATGTAAATCAGAGAATTGCTATAATCTTTCTATGCATTGACATTTAAATCCTATACATAGCACTAATAAAACATAATGCTACATTTTAGATATCAACTATTTAGACAATTCAAATGCACAATGGTTAATGATTCATTCCGGCGCAGACTGAAAACTCATCTCTTTCGACTCCACTTCGAGCAATAAAATGACTAACAGAGCACTTATATACTAATAAAGGGCTGGCTTATCTAAAGCCAATTGAGTAGCACTTGAAATGTTTTGGCTCTATGAAAACCTGAGTACTTTTATGATTCTGTTTTCTTCAAGTTTGTATCTTCTTGGTCGAATGCACTTATTGTAAGTCGCTTTGGATAAAAGCGTCAGCTAAATGCAATGTAATGTCTTAATGGACTTAAAGAAAAATGTTCACTTACCAAATTCAATGAAAGCCTGAGTAGGTAGAAAGGATGGAAGAGTAGGATTTGTGAAGAGATCACGGACACCTTGGTTGATATAGAGAGGTTGACACACCCACTTTTCAAGCACCCACGCCCTGGTTTTTTCTTTTTTCTTTATTTGTTCTCTCCGGAAAAGCTTACACAATGTCAGAGGGTGTATTCATAAAGCTTCCTGGTAGAAAGAGTTTTATCTTGTGACAAACCTATAAGAACACTCTCAAAAGGATGATGTTTTATAATAAAAGTTGCCCTTGCAGTTAAGCTGAGACCCTGCAGGTAAACGTTATTTATAGAGTACCAGCCTTTGAGAGAGCTTCTAAGGTGAAAACTAGATGAGTCATTTTAAAAGATTAACAATGATCTTATTAAGAGGAGAAAAGGGCAATTACACAAAGAGGTAGGATACATATTCTCCAAACTCTATGTAACAATGAGTAATGAAATAGATGAAATACCAAAATAACCAGCATGGTTTATAATCCTAAACAAACCAGCAACTATCAGCATTAGAATAGGCCACTGTGTTTCCAATAACCTTGTAGGCTACATACTAACTATGGCTCACAATTTATTTAACAGAGGGGTTAATTACCTTAGATAATATTCATAATTACACCAAGTCTGAAAAGGGACACAAATGCTATTACCTCAGTGTACTCTTTTGAAACACTTTCAAAAATGTATTTTAATAACATTTCTATTATTAACATGTTTACTTTACGTGTTCTGTTTGTATTCATTGATTGCATTCATTTATGTTTCAATATCTTGACTGCAGTGAACTTTCCTTTTTGTTATTGCGTTGGTTATTTTTCTGTGTGTACGTGACACACTTTATGAACGTTGTTTTTTCTTCATGGCCAATATTGAATTTAAGTTTTAGAATAATATCCTTCGCTAGTCAAACTAGCACATTTGGCCTTGCAGGGTGCATCCCAGTACAAAGTAAATGACTACATGTAAAAACCCTGACAGGCATGCAGGTATTGATAGGTACATGCATGCCTCTGTCAGGGTTTTTCACAGCAAGGCTAAAGAGTTTATAAAACGACTAACTAAGGAATCTCTCTTTATATTCTAGTCTATTTTGTTTGACATATCCATTGATTGTTCTAATGATTGTTTTTAGGAAAGAAGCAAAACAGTAGTAACATAAGTTAACATTCTCTGCATAATTTTACTTATTGTATTATTATTTGTCTCACATTTTTTTAAATAAATAAAAATAGTGCAATAAGAAACAAAGTAGAACAAAAATAGTAGAGATTTTGTAGCAGGACCAATTTGCAAGTTATCAATGTTCAGAATTCTTTTTCAGCAAAATTATGCAGAGAATGTTAAGTGGCCAAACAGGAGTCTTTGCATACATGTAAATATAAATATTCAAGTAAAGTACAAGTCCCTCAAAATTGTACTTAAGTTCAGTACTTGAGTAAATATACCTACTTTAAACCACTGATTATATGGCCTAAACAGGAAAGGAAACTCACCGCACGCGGGAAGGAGTCTGACCCACATGGAACACATCCTGGGGCGCGCGCTCGTGAATCATCGAACTCTGTCGGCTCTTTCCGGAGATCTCGGTCAGTTAGCTAGCCAAGCTGATTAGCCTGCTACTACAAGCTAATGTTTATTGGATATTTATCGTTAGCAGAATTGGAGTGAATGATACAAAGAGTATAGAAAAATGGCGGACGTCGAGGGAGAGGGAATTTGTTCGTCGGTCCCTCCGTTACCTCACCCTTCTTCGCGTAACGGCTCCGGTAGCGGTAACGTTACGCCGGGCAGCTGCCAGGCAACCACCGTTACTTCAGGCCCACGGTTGGTGCAGATAGTGAAGTCTGACTCGGGATATGGCTTTAATGTTCGGGGACAAGTCAGTGAAGGTGGGCAACTTCGGAGCATTAACGGAGAACTGTACGCTCCCCTGCAACATGTCAGTGCTGTCCTACCGGGAGGAGCCGCCGACAGAGCCGGTATTTCCAAGGGCGACAGGATTCTCGAAGTGTAAGTGGCTGCTATATTAGCTTAACCGACTGCATGTTTTTGGGTAACGTACACATGACTGTTGCATCTCAAAATGATTGTTAATGAAGATTGAGATAAGCAGGACCAATGAGCATAATTTAATTTATATTTAACGTTACTGAGAGAATCACCTAAAAGCCTGTGTGATCGTGCACCATCATGCTGGTCTTGCAGGGCAGAGCCACCGTTCATCCTCATGAAAGGATGTCTGTGTGTCAGACAGAAAAAAGCCCAGGGATCATTAGGAATTCCCGTCATACTGAAACCTAATCATCCACAGCATGCCAAGTTATTCTCAAGTCACTCCTTTTAGCTACACATTAATATCAATGGAACCAGATGCAGTATGTCTCTCTGCATAACACACTACATCCAATAGCCATAGCCTGCTTTGCTAGAATTGATCATGAAGGTGAGTTGGTCAGTTAACACATTGGTGTTACTATCAGTGAGCACTGACGTGTGCAGCTGCATTCAGGATAGTGTGATGTTAGTATGTATGGAGACGGTTTACTTATGTTAGGATCTGTTCTGTTGCTATGGAGAGGAGCACACAGCTCAGCATCAGTACTTACAATGCAGTGTGTGTGTCTGTGTGGAAAAAGGTGATGCAGAAAGGGAGGGCTGCTTTCAGTTCAATTCTGATTGGCTTCCCTTCTCTAAAACCCTGTGTCCCATTGGCTGGTTTTTGCACACTGCTTTGTTAATGGATGGCTTTCAGTAACCTGGCAGTTTGTTGACCCCATTATTTTGTGTGTGTTGTGTGGAAGCATGTGGATGTATGTTTATGCATTTTTGGATACAAATCCATTTTATATGTCACCCCCTTATAAAATTGGCTTTGTTAACTGAAAGTAATGGTTTGGTTACTATCCATGCACTAGTAGGCTTTAACATGTTATACTTTACTAGCATTATTATCTGAAGGGTACTGTCTCCTCTCCTGTGCCTCATAATGCAGTAGATAAGGCAGGCCCAGATATGACTAAGTCTCAACACATAGAGCATTGCTCCCTTCATTCAAGGCATAGTATGTTCACAATATCTCAGTAAGCAAACGATGAAGTACCTGCAGATAAGCTGCAGTGGTATAGAGCCTCTTTTACGCTTTTCTCCATCAATACTTCTTTGCACATTTACAAACAACTCCCGCTTCCTGAGTCTCTGATGTAGAATAATCAATAGTACAAGAAAAAATGTTGGGCCTTTTGCTCGATGATAAAGCAAATGTATAGTGTTTCCTGTTTCCTGTTCTACTGTATATCATTGTGGCATACATACATATAAAACACTTTAATCTTCAGCAGAGATATATATATATATTAAAAAATGACTCTATCCTTGAATTATTTATATGAAATAAATATGACACACAGGAAAATGTCTCTCAAAAGCTAAATATGCCCTGAAAGTGCTGATAATGCAAGAGCAGAGAGCCCTAGATCATGCAGCTGCTTATTATATAGTCATAGTCTGCCAAAATGCTTAGTCTGTATGTTGTGTAGTAGGAGACATGGGTTTCTTCTACTACACCTGCAGAATAAGTACATAAATATAGTTGTATTTGTGTCCCTCCCCTTTTGTTCTTTTCTTATTTCCACCTCAATAATCATCTTTTGTGCACCTGGCTCAGAAGGTTTTCCTTGATTTAGTCGCATGCTGCTGTGAAGTTATCTTTTGCATTGAGTTATTAGGTATATATATATATATATATATATATATATATATAGAACACCAAGGCCAGCTTTTACTAACAGATGTATGCCACACAAATAGTGATTAAGATGTTACCCAAAGTATAACCGGGTTGCACTCAGGTTATGCAAATGATCTTATATATTCACATTTCAGTAATTCGTTGGTTTCTGTCTGTTGTAAAACAAGTTTAAAGAAAAGATTAGGTCAATGTATTCAAGCTAACTTGTGTTAGCTGTTGTTTAAGTTGAAGCAGTTCATTACATTTGCACAGAATATAAAGCACATACTTATTACTGAGTATTTACTGATATATTATACAATGCTTTCTTTAGTTTTGAGTAAAGTAAGCCATTGGTCAGGAGCACAACAGTCATAATCATGCCTGCTAAAAGGACATACAAAAGACATAACCCAAAAGTGTTATTCCCTCCGGGGGAAGATTTTAGTCTAGAGTGGCTTTAAGGCCATAGCCTCTCTCCGTCTGCCACACATAAACAGAAGCTGTTTCACTTGATTTTCTTTTCTGTCATTTCATTCAAAACTCATGTTCTATGTGATATATTTCTAGAGATATGTAGGGCTGTCCCAATATCAGGTTTCCACACGACTATCATGGCCAAACAACAGCCATATTAACCTGATACCTTTTTTTCGAAAAAATGTATGCAGTTGAAGAAGTGAGACAGAAGAAGTGAGAACGGAAATAAATAAAAGTGATTTAAGAGGCGCTGAATTATTTACATAATGTTATCATATGTGCCGCATAATGTGCCATACACACTAACAATGTAAGTAGTTCTCTTAGTAAACGTTAAATAATGTAAGCAAGTAGCAGTGTTTCCCCTACCATTGTCTTGGAGGGTCGCTGCGCCCCGCCAACGGAGCCCTGCCAACGGAGCCCCGCACCCCCCCTGAAATTCAAGGTGTTTAAAAAAGAATATATATTCTTTTTTTTATTCTTTTTTAATATATATATATTGCACCAAATTGCAAATAATCTATAACTACTGTCACTTTTCACATTGAACATGTGCTCTTTTATTAAAACTACTAACGCTTTCATTTTAAGTTGTGAGTTTAGTGTTTTTGACCCTAAGAAACACTGATGCATTAATCAATAACAATAATCCACAGCTCCTCTCTCTCAAAGCAGTAAACCTAGGGGAAACACTGAAGTAGTAAATAATGCTCTGTCTGCATTAATACAAAGAAAGAAGCTTGACAATAGTCTACATCTCTTCCTCTTGCTTTCCAACAGAAATGGTGTAAATGTAGAGGGAGCGACCCACAAGCAGGTGGTGGACCTGATCCGGGCCGGAGAGAGGGAGCTGGTGCTGGCCGTGCTGTCCGTCCCGCCCCAGGAGGCCGAGTGCCTCGATCCCGGAGACGACGTTTCAGCCCTGTCCTGCTATGACTACTCCGACAAGCAGGCTGTCCCCATCTCTGTCCCGAGCTACAAACACACCGAGCTCAACCAGGAAAAGTTTGTGGTGGGTGCACTTGTGGATGGCTTCGTAGATGGCTAAATGAGAATATTGAGAACACTTGGCAGCTCAAGTGACAGCTCATACGGCAGGAGGATTTGTCTTCAACTTCTGCCATTGTGTTTTATATTCCAACTCTGCATTCTCTTTCAGGTATATAATGTATACATGGCGGGCCGGCAGCTATGCTCTAAGCGTTACCGTGAGTTTGTGATCTTACACCAAAATCTGAAGAGGGAATTTGCCAACTTTACGTTCCCAAAACTGCCCGGGAAATGGCCTTTTTCACTGTCGGAGCAGCAGCTGGACGCGCGACGCAGGGGTCTTGAGGAATACCTAGAGAAAGGTCAGAGAAAATGAAATGTTAAGATAGAAAGTAGTAATCAGTATCATCCCGTTGTAAACTTAAATACTGGGATAAAAAGTGTGGAAAGGTCTGGAAGACATACTGTCCACCCCAGAGTCCATAAGTACATGGTTTGTGCCATTGCATGACCGCTGTTATTCCATATAAAAAACGGTTGCCTTCTTATATCTCTTGCTTGCAGTGTGCTCTGTACGGGTAATTGGCGAGAGTGACATCATGCAGGAGTTCCTGTCTGAATCAGATGAGGTAAAATAAAAAAATAAAACACGGTTGTTTCTTTTTGTGGTCATTTGCCTGTTTCTCATGTGCAGTTTGTCTCTCCTTCCTATTACATAGAACTATAATGGCGTGTCTGATGTGGAGTTAAGAATAGCCATGCCCGACAAAACTACGCTAACCGCCAGAGTTCGTAAAAACTCCACTACAGACCAGGTGTACCAGGTAAAAACACACACAGGCCTGAAAACAGTTACGCATTATAACCAGGGCCCTATCAGTTTTGTTTCTTCACCTTCTCTGACTTTGTCTCTCTCCGTCTTTCCTATTCAGGCTGTGGTTATGAAACTAGGGATGGACAGTGTAACAGCCAGCTACTTCGCTCTGTTTGAGGTCATCAACCACACCTTCGGTTAGTAAGAACGTGCATTTGAGCTTTTAGTTTTTGTGCATGCTCCTTTCTACACTGAAAATGTTCCCATGTTTTGACTAAAACAGCCAAATATCTTAGAAGGCCTTTGTGCAAGAATGTTCAGATGTCACTTCAACCAATCCTCACCTTCTCAAGGCTAGTTTGGTATGACGATAATTTGATATTTCAAGCAGCTAAATACATCTACTGTATATCAGAAGAATGTTCAACCTATGCAGCACCACTGCATGTATTCTCTATGAATGTTGTGCTCTGCAGAAGCAACAGTACAATAGCAGTATTCAAGAGAGAGTTTTGCGTACATGTCTCTTCCTCCCAAGAAATTAGAAAGTATTTTGTACCTCTCAGTCGTGGGCAGGAACATCCGTATTTTTCAAAAGTCTTACACTTTCATTTCCAATTCAGACCAAAGGCACCAGCTAGTATTCTTCTTGGAGCAGCAACACGATGATAAATCCCCTCTCAGCTTTTCACCTTTTCAAAATGTAACAATTTTAAAGAGTATATATATTTCCTTAATTTTAATGCTGTAATGTATATCCAGAGTTGTTACCCTGATTGACCAAGAATTGGTCATTTGGACTTTCACTGTAAATCATTGGTCCTTCTCACCTCTGTAACAACTCTTGCTCTTATTTTTATTTTTAACTTCCACTTTATCAACAAGATGAGAGTGCTATGCAGAACATGTATCATATTACTTATTTGTCACTAAATGCTATTTTATCTTTACTCTGGGTGCAAAATAGTTACAAGATTTCAAAAGCAAAAGTGACAGCTCAACAGTTTTTCGCAGACACATAAGAACAGGATATCTCTCTCTCTCTCTCTCTCTCTCTCTCTCTCTCCCCTCCCTCACTTTCTTTCTTCCTCAGTGCGAAAGCTTGCCCCCAACGAGTTCCCTCACAAGCTCTACGTACAGAACTATACCTCAGCCATCCCAGGAACCTGCCTCACCCTGAGAAAGTGGCTCTTCACTACTGAAGAGGAGATTCTGCTCAATGACAACCAGCTTGCTGTCAACTACTTCTTTAACCAGGTGTGTGCATATGCCTTTTGACCTTTTCAGCGTGTGTATGAATCAGGTTTTTGTGGGTTTGTTTGAACAGTTTCCCCTATTTGTTCATTGCAGGCTGCTGATGATGTGAAGAAAGGTTTCGTCAAAGCAGAGCAGAAGTCCTACCAGCTGCAGAAGCTGGCGGAGCAGAAGAAGATGTCTATGGTCAGTCTCTCACATTCACCAGACACCAAACAGCTCCTCTCTACTGCTCCTGGGGAACTTGCTGTCAGATAGATAGACAGATAGAGTTACTTATTATAGCAATTACGAAGTGTGGCTATTACCATTCCCTCTCTCACCTGATCAGTCTCCTTTAAATGTGTGTAAGCGCAAAAGGCACACATTTCCCTCAGTTTACAGGGAGAGTCTAGATTTGGAAATATTGAGTTTTTCTAAAAAACATAAATAAATGAACCTGCTCTGGAGAGATGTAACCTCGCCCAGCTAGTAAATACCGATTACCTATTTTCAGATCAGTTGGGCTACAGCAAATAAATCAAGTGAGTGAATGTTCTCTGCATTTGGTTGATTAAGCTTAGTTAGAGTTACACATCTGAAGGTGCATCCTGCATCTAAACTTCAGTCAGTTGAAGAAGTACATATTGTAATATATAGTTAAAAACATACTTGTCTCTTCTGTCCTCTTTCTTTCTCAGTATCTGAGTTTGTTAAGGGGTTGCGAGGGATACAATGAGATCCTATTCCCACACTGTTCCTGCGACTCGCGACGTAAAGGCCATGTCATCACAGCCATCAGCATTCACCACTTCAAGCTGCACGCCTGCACCGAGGAAGGGACATTCGAGGCAAGGGCGTGTGTGTGTGTGTGTGTGTGTGTGTGTGTGTGTGTGTGTGTGTGTGTGTGTGTGTGTGTGTGTGTGTGTGTGTGTGTGTGTGTGTGTGTGTGTGTGTGTGTGTGTGTGTGTGTGTGTGTGTGTAAAAAAAAATAGACATATTTTGCATGTATAAGGGAGTAAGTGTTCTAAAGCCTTAATATTGTTCCAGAACCAGGTGATTGCATTTGACTGGGGTGAGATGCAGCGGTGGGACACAGATGAAGAGGGCATGGCCTTCTGCTTTGAATATGCACGAGGAGAGAAGAAACCACGATGGGTCAAGATATTTACACCCTATGTGAGTATCGCACGCACATTCATTTGCATATGCTAATAGCCCTCATCTTATACCAGTCAAATTACAGCTCCAAGAGAAATAAACACAATCAATTAATCGTTTTTCTTGAACTATAACTCACGGGCAAAATGTGATATTTAAGGAAATATTTTCTCATCAATATGAATCTACTGCAGCCGGTTTACTTAGCTCAGCATAAAGATTAGACAAAATGAATGGATGTGTCTACCAGCACATCTAAAGCTCACCTCTCATTTGTTTAATCGATACAAAACAAAAGTGTTGGCCGTTTACACTACGCTACTCATTGGCTGTGAGCGGTTGCCTGGCAACAAGCGGAGACTCTAGGAAGTTTAAGGTTCTAGCCAAGAAGTAGCGCATAACTCTCCCTAAAACTGTACATTTACGTTTGACGGTTCAGTTTTTGTCAGGATTAAACATAACGCAGATTAGTGAGAATTAGTGAGCTGGTTGGTGTATTTTGTTCTTGCCATTGGACGGAGTAAAGCTTGCTAAGCTAACTACCTGCTGTCTTTAACCTTATATAAAAGTACAGAAAATTAGTGTTATGAATATCATTGAAAGCAAATACGCATACATATCAAACCATTCCTCTCAAGAGAAATATGTAAACCATATCAAATCTAAATGTTTGTTTCTCTCTTTGTGTGGCCGATGTCCAGTTTAACTACATGCATGAGTGCTTCGAGAGAGTCTTCTGTGAGCTGAAGTGGAGGAAGGAGGTAAGGACCATCTCCAAACATTGTAATGTGTTTTATTACAAGCCATTGGGTGCTTCACTCACACCTGCAATGTGTGTGTTTCTACAGGTGGAAGAGGAGGCTACAGACAAGGACAATAAGAACTGCAGTAAAGATGGTATGTGTGGCAAGGTAAGGCTTTGCCTGCCTCTGTCCAGTATACGATTAATCAATAGCCTGGGTGAATTCCTCTGTGTTTTTGTTTACGGAGTGTGTCTTCCTCCTGAATGCTCTTTCTGTTTCAGAATATTTTCCAGCTGCTGAGGCACAGAAGGGATGGAGGCACCTAGGGAGGGAGATTGTTACCTCTTAACTCAACACCGCTACCGCCACCGGCCCTCATCTAGCCCCGGACCCAGCTACGCTCAGCTATTAACTACCTGGTCATCCTTTACACTTCATCAGCTACAACCTAAAAGCTACCCCCGACACATGTAAACCAACAAGCACCTGCAAATAAACAAATCGAATAAACCGAAATATAAAAAGCAACAGACACGTGAACCAGAACTCTTGAATCCAGCGCACCATAATCACGCATAAGCAGAACTCTGTCCAGACTTGGATTCATGCAGGCCTTCTTCTTATTGGCCGGGACTTGAAGTGGAATGTGACTTGTCCGTGGGGAGGTTGTTAGCCTCCTCTGAAGTTGTCCTACCGGGAAGAGCAAGCTGGAGTGAATAAGGAAATATTGTGGGACTAACAAGGAAAAGTGTTAGTGCTCGCAAAGGGGAACACAGATAACACTGATCAGCGAGACTGATGGTTGACCACAGGAAGTGGTGTGTCCATTTACGGCCAGTTGTTAGCGTGCAGGTGTGTTTGTGCATGTTAATGCGTGCTGGGGGCCCCAAAAGGCAAGGGTCCGACCAGAGTGAGGCCCTCAGAATGTAAGTCATCGTTTAATTATGTCGCATACAAACATTTTCATTGATTTGTTGACCAGTTTGCATTTATAAAACAAACCTATTAACATTGTAATGTGACAGAAGAGAGAGAGAGAAAGTGAACACGTTATGAAATATTTTTTTTCATTCAGAGACATAGCTGTGATGACTTGACACTTTACATTTCAGACTAATGTTGCACTTTATCCGACAGTATTAACAGCCCCCTAATGTGGGAGATGTAACCGAAGAAGCAGATTGGTTTACATTCATTTCTGACTGAATTACAACATTATTGTTATCCACTGCACCATCAGACGACAGGTGCAGTGTGCAGAGCCATACATTCACCTTGTTTGTATTTATAGTATTATGTGAACACTACATGTTCATATTTTGAGACCATTGTAGAGCAGCAGTGATCAGACAGTGGAGTAGAATATGTTGAGCATGCATTCCCCATTAGAGACAGCAGGGGTCCTTCTCCTCCTTCTGCTCTTTAACAGGCCCTGATTGCTTTGCTCCTGAAAGCTCCCAAGGGGTTTTTAATAGGCCTGTAATTCAAAAGGCCTTTCTAATTGGAGCACTATTTATTTCTGTTGCTGGAACTTCGCTGTACTGTTGAACTGCTCATGCACTCCAGATTCAGGTTAAGTGGGAAGAAGATTTTTATTCGCGAAAAAGGGCAGCTTGCACACTTCATCAACGTTAAACAGATATGAAGTTAACGGCACATTAACTAAAGGCTAGGTAGAAAACCGATCACACAGCTGCAGTGTAATGAAGTAAACAGTGTAATTCAATGTCCCTCTAAATGAGCACAGCTAATGTTCTCATTCGTAGTATAACGTAATAATAATGTACCAGAAAGGACACTCGGAGAGAACAGACCTCCGCCAAGGTCGTTTACATAAGTGAAAATGAATGTGTGTATCCGCCTTGCGATCCGGATCCAGAAGGTGAAGGGTTCTTCAAACAATTGATATGAAAATTGACGGTAGTTTTTCTGACAAACTGACGAACCAAAAATGTAACCTTCTTGTAACATGATTATTTGATCCAATGAGACTTCAGGCTGACAATTAAATACATGTTTGTAATCATACGTTATTACATCGCTAAACTCTGAACTGCTGACATTAAATGTTAATAATTGCCCAGTGTTATGTTGGGATACTACAACCATAACATCTTAACTGGTTTATCATATTATGAACTCATTTAGAAAGCCAATTTAAAAGATCTTGCTTAACTCAAAAGCTGCTTCATGTTTCGTCCAAATCAATTCATTTAAAATCACATGAAAAATATGTGTCCACTGTTATGCATTACAACATGACACTTCATGTTATTTTCTTGTTTTAAATGAGGTAATCAAATAAGTATAAGATGCCACTGAATGACAGTTAACCATTATTTAAATCTTATTTAGCTCCTTATGACATTATCAACAGTATTACTGTTACTGCGTGCAAGTAAAGAGTCACAGATTGATTCTGATTGGCACTTGCTCATAGGGCTTGTTATAATGATGGTGTTGTTCACAGAAGCCGTTTTGGGTGATTCATGACCTTCAGCAGACCCTGGTGGGTGTGTAAAGGAGGTTTAATGAACGCATTGAGCCTTGAATTTAGAGACCTGCGACCCTAAAGTCTGAAAGCATTTCCCAGTGTTCTTGTCCGCTTGCTGGAGCGTATCTGACGTGGTGGATCCTCTGACATTGTCTGATCTGCCCACCTTCAAGTATGCACTAAGCCCCCCTTCTTTCTCTCTCTCATGCTGACTAAAGTTTAGTGTCACTAACAGTATTTATTTTAGTAAGATAATATGTTCATTGGAGCATCTTTGTTGTTCAGTTTATCACCTGATAGTTTGGCTTTTGAAGAGTCACGCTAAGAAGAGGATGGAGATTGTCAACCCGCAGATTCTTTGACATGTTGAAATGTAAGATTTCAGAGAGATTGTTTGGTTACGTCGCTTACTGTAATAAATTGTAACATATTCTTTTAAATAAACCGATTTATTGATGCAACGTTTTGTGGGTGTGTTCGGTGCAACCTGAGACAACTGCAGGAGTCACACACGGCCAAAAGTATGATTTTACACACAAGCAGGAAGATGATAATCCTATGGAAATGATTTTCCACTATTCCCCTCACTCACTTTTGTACGGACGTCTGTTTTCTTTCTTCCTCTCTCCTGTTACTGTCCCCTTCACTCCACAACTCGAATGTCTTTAAATGAGGTCTGGGAAATAATTACCCAGCGGGCAGTGAGATGGCCGCTGCATATCGACCTGCATTGAGTGCCTGCACCCTGTAATTAATGGCTATCGACCGCTGCTGGTCAGGGATGCTTTCTTGGAGCATCTGAATTTAGAAATGCAAACATCGCTGGGCCAGAAACCTGTCGAGATGTCTTACCAAGGGTCCAATTTCAGTGTATATCAGTTTCATACCTTGATCACAGGAAGAGGCTTTGAAAAAATGATTTTAAAAAAGTGCACTATTGAGGCATCATGGGAGAAATGGTTTTACAATTTCAAGATGTTACTTTGGGACTCTGAAATGGGAGCATGAGTTATTTGCAGCTTCTTCCTGTGCATGGGGAATCACTTAGACTGTCTGGGGAACACGTACAATAGGATGTTCCTAATCCCTCCTCTTTACTATAAAAAAAAGAAAAGCTGACTGCCTTAAATCGAGGATAAAATAAGAAACTATTGCATCGCTCTTTTCCTTTCAGTTCTTTGACTGAACTATTAAAACACAGCACGTCAACTATATTACTGCTTTCTTTTATATTCCCTCGCCCCGGTTTTTATCAGCTGTGTGTGTGTGTGTGTGTGTGTGTGTGTGTGTGTGTGTGTGTGTGTGTGTGTGTGTGTGTGTGTGTGTGTGTGTGTGTGTGTGTGTGTGTGTGTGTGTGTGTGTGTGTGTGTGTGTGTGTGTGTGTGTGTGTGTGTGTGTGTGTGTGTGAGAGAGATAGTGTACTGCATCAGGGTCCTTACTTGATGTATGAGTCGCTTAGCAGGACTCTGCAGATGTGTGCCACACACTGCAGTGGCCCCTTGATACCTAACATGTCTGCATCCCACCCTCCTGCTCTCTGCATCGTGCTCCACTGTTTCTGTGTGATTCTCCTCTGAACAAACAGCTCTGCAGGATCTGTGCACATCGGGCCGCTGGATGACTGAGTCCCTGCAGTAGAAGAGTATCTCAGATTTATTACTTGTGCTTTTTTGCATCTCTCAGCTATGTTAGGCCGCCCCGGCAGACCCATCACAGACAGGATGAGCTCAATAGGCCATTGAAATGAATGGTAAACTGCCATGCCTGCACATATACTGAACTTACAATAAAAAAGTTTAAAGCCTTATTAATAGGGTAAAGGTTTTCTGCACTGCCATGCCAAAAGAGCATTTAGCTAAATTCAATCATCATGTGTTTGCATTATTCATCATTTTGCATTAGAATATTTGCCAAGAACCCTAACAAGCAATATTTGCCAATTGAGAATATGTGTCCAGTCACCCATAAACGCTGCTCTGAGTACGGTTTTGAAGGCAGCAGCAGCATCCAAGAGGAAGAGGAGGGGGGATTCACTCCTCTCTCCTTCCTCTCCACTCCCCCTCCTCCTGCCCCTCTCTCATTAATGAGCAATCAGTTAGAAACTTTATCGGCTCCTATTTCCTTTCTCAGCACATTTTTCCCTTCCCTCCACTGTTTCTCCCAACCACCCGCCTTGTTTTTATCTCCTTCTCTAGTACTCTTTCATTCTGTGTCTGTGCCCTCCCCTGCATCGCTCATTCTGTCTCTTGCTTCCTTTTGCCCCTTTTTATTGTTGCGCTACATTATCTCCATTTTTACTTTTCTCCATCTGGCTCTTTTTCCTCTCATACCCCCTTTCCTTCAATACTCTCTGTTTCTGGTTTACACCTTGATCAAAGTAAACGGAGCCAGAGAAAAACATGTGATACATGTCTAGAGAGTACAAAACATGAGGCTGTTTATTGTACAATGTCTACAGCTCAGTCTCAGACCTATTGCTATTCAAAGTGACCAACACTTGATGCGCAGCCACTGTCATTGAGATTGTTTTTCTGTGTGTTGTGTGTGTCTCAAATATTTTTAAAAGTATTTTGAAAAGGGTTATTGGAAGGTTGATCTTCTTTCTTTCACGTCTTTCAATCTGAACTTTATCTAAATTCGTAAAAAGGGGAAATATTGTCCAATGATTTGAATCAAAAAGAAGCATTGAAATGTTTTTCTAGCTGTGTATGTCAAAGTGTATTACATATTCAGAAACAAGAAAGACATGGAGTACTTTTAACCATCCCTATTCAGCTGAGATGTCGTGTCATTCCAATGAATGATAAATACATTTTTGTAAGATCTTTTGATGGATTTCTTTTTTTTCTAAACTGTTATTCTACTGTTTTGTATCTCTACACAATAACTTTTTTTTATTCTTTTGCTGCTGCTTATCTTGGCCAGGACGCCTTTGAAAGCTTTTAATCTAAATCGAACCTATCGTGGTTAAATGACGACTAGATACAAATAAAAAAGGTAGAAAATAATCCCTAAGGCAGTATGCAGGGTTTTTTGTTTTCTGCGGTTCATCAGATACTGTGATTGGTAAAGGTGCTGCAGAAATGAATCACCAGTGTCTTCATCCAAATATGTGGATATGTGTTATTGTGATAAATAATATTCATGTGGAGAAATACTTATAACAAGACTTTGGATATACTCTTGAAAATTAAACATTGTGAAAACCTTTTAATGTAATAGAAGAATTCAAATTTAAATAAGGATATTATGAGAATTAAAAAACAATTACATCTCGTAAAGGAGCTCATCAGTGCAAACAGAAATGTGTGTACTTTAGTATAAATAATAGTTTTAGTATCACACAATAGCATACAGATATTCAGGTCTGTATTGTATGGAAAAGCAGGTTTACATGCAACACATCAGTGTCAAGTTTCTCTGCATTTGTATGAAGCATTCAAAGATGGCAGTACAAAGACTTTATAACAAATTCAGTATTGATCAAGTCATGCTTCCCAGTTTTCACACACATTCTAGGATGATCTTCCTAACGGATCCTCAATTACAATACTATTCCAACAAACTCTTAATTTGTTGACTGGGATAAAAACAAAAGAAACACAAACCTTCATCATCAAGGTTTCAGTGAAAAATGCGTTTGTTGAAACTTCACCAAAATGATCAATATATGAGACGCTTCTTTTACTTTTGACTTCTGCCAAGAACGATATGCTTTGTCAGCTCGAGTAGAGAAAAGATGTTGGTCCAAAATTCATGACATTTGGTGAAAGGGTGTGGAATGAGTCAAGGTAGAACCCATTATATTTAGTAGCAGATCCCAAACACAAGATGGATTATTTTTCACCTCTAAATAACAACTTTGGTTACCTTTTGGGAGAAACAAACACATAAATAACACTTACATAGAAACCCTTGCAAAAGAAAATATGTGAACAGTAAACACTGAATGAGCATTATCATATTCCAATCCACAAGTACCACAGCCCACTCCAGCTTTATAGGAAATATGTACTGTTGTATGTCCCAGTGTCATTAACAGCACTTGTGAATCCAACAAACCCTCATCTGTATCATACCTTTACATCTTCCACTCTCTCAAATCCCTCTGTGCGTCAGATGAAGTCTTTCGACAGAGCTTCCCCAAAGTTGGGTGCGGCCATGAGGATAGCGATGGTACAAATAATGTTGAAAATACTGAATCCCATCAGGCACAGGCGGTCAATGACAGCTGCAGCAAACTGCCACTGCTCTGCCAAGCTGACCAGCCGGTCCTGCTCTTTAACGCGATCCACTAAAAACTGCACCTCCACCAGCAGCTCCTGCAGCTGGTGGTCCACTGCAACAGATCGAAACATCCCGCTGTGGTTCTGCATAGCGGCTGATCTCCCTGCTGCAGACCCAGTCTCCAGGCCGCAGGGTCCAGAGGCTGTGGTTGACGGGTCGGGGTCTATGGACAGACGAGTTTCCAGTGGGGGGCTCCTAAACTTGGAAGATTGGAGGTGGTGATGGATTGGTGTATCTCCAGTATGTGCTCCGGCTGCTGCTCCCTCTCCTTCGCCTCCACCTACTCCACTGTTCACCCTGCCGTGACTCATGGTTCTGCCTCCCTGCACTTGCTCCAGCTCTGCCGTGGTCTGGAAGGTCTGGAAACCCATATACAGGAGATGGCCGTTGGGCTGTGGATGTGGGTTGGGGCCAGGATCTCTGATATTAGGGAGGATACCAGAATGAGAGCCGGGCCGGTGGGATCCTGGGTGGGACATTGGGTGGGACATCGGGTGGTTGAGCTGAGCCAGGCTGGCCTGAAGGGAGTTGAGGCTCTGGGGTATGATAGAGGGCACTGGTGTGGGGTTGGTGGTGGTGGTAGTGGTGGTAGTAGGAGAGGACAGGTTCTTGCTCTGACAGTCGGCCTGGAAGTTGGAAAGAGGTGGCTCCGCTCCCTCTCCAGGACGCTTCATCCGCAGGAACCAAGGAACCCACTGCAGCAGAACTAAGTGCACCTGACACACGAGGACACAAATATTAAAGAAGACAGATGCACATTAACACACATGGCCTTCAATAGTTTTCTGAGCAGGTTTAATAACCACATCTAAATTTCATCCACATTCCACTAAGCTTGTCATGTCCTAAACCATTCCTTGGATTTCACCTACCTAGTTTTAAAAAAGCCTTTATTTTGTTCGATCTTCACTTTTCTGAACTTTAACAAGCCCTAAATATCCTAAGACAAGCAATATCCCCGAGGCATTAACAAGTGATGGGATCGTACCACATCTGTTTTTCTCTATGGTTGGCGATGCGTTTCAATATAAAATCAAAACAGTTAACTTTCAAAGCATTGCATTTCCAGACAGCTAGCTGTATAACTCAAAGATAAAGCTGGGGATCAAGCTTTTTCTGTCAAGGCCACAAGACTCCGAAAGTATCTGTCTAAGAATATCGGCTTAGCTGAATATGAGCTCTCTTTTAATCCCCTCTTAATTCTTGCTTTTAATGAATTGGTCCCTTTTATTTTATCCTACTGTATGTATCCATGGTTTTTACAATTGTGTTTTTTCTTGTTTTATTTTTGTATTTGATTGTACTATTGTGTTTTTCAGGTTTAGTTGTAAAGTGTTTTGAATTTTCTTTTTCGTATTGCTTAAAAAGTACCACTCACCCAGCGTGGTATGTTTCCATCGTTGGGGCTGTGATGATGGAACTGCAGGACCATGACTGTGGCCACTACTGACATCCCGACAATCACCATAGTGCTGGCAAAGTACTGTCCTGAGACAGTCAGCAGTGGAGAACATTTCACTCATTAGGATCTGTAGGAACAGTGTCAATCCCCCCCCAAAAAAACAGAAAAACCCACAAACACATGGGCAATGTGTACACAGAGCCAAACTGACCTATCAGCGGGACAGAATCTGAAGTGGCAGGCATAATCTCTGCAACCATCAGCATGAAAACCGTCAGAGAAAGCAGAACCGTGATGCCTGGAAGCAGAAACAGGACAACAGGGATTGGTTGGTTGCGCAGGAGAAAGTAGAGAGAATCGTTAAAAGAAGAGAATGCAAGTAGTGGAACAGAATATTTTGTATCGTGCAATTGACTTTGTTTCTGCCCAAATCATCTGTCTTTCTGACATCCCTAGAAAAACTCATTTGATTTGAATTGTTCTCATCTTTCTTATGCCCTTTTCTGTCTTTGTCTCTCGTTCACTCCATCTCAGCCCTCCTGACACATTACAAAAGCTGTGCATTTCACATGGAAGGTTTCAAAGTACTGTTGTCAGAGACCGATTAGAAAGAGAAACACTAGAAGAGGAAAATAAGTAGGGAATGTGTAAAGAATATGCAGAAAGAAATATATCCTTACTCATCTCACAGCGGACTTGTTTTCCCTATTTTACATTTAATCAATCTTCCTTATTATAGAACAATACCACACCCCTGTTCTTCACTACCCTCCTCTTAATATTCCTCACCCAGGCTGATCTTCTCCCCCGAGTTGGCCGGTAACAGAAAGCAGACCAGGGTCATGGAGGAGAGGAGCACACAGGGCATGAGGAGGTTGAGAGCGTAAAACAAGGTCCTTCTTCGCAAGGTCACCACAAAGGTAACATCAGGGTAGGGCTCTGCACAGCAGTCATAGAATAGTTCGTGACGATCTCCAGGGACCTCTGCGGGGACAAAAAGGAAAAAGTGCAGCAGAGACGACATTATAATGCAGAAAACACCAGCGAGGATATGAAATGAGAAGCATAATAATAATACAAGTCTGAGATAGGACCAGCATCATACAAATATTTTATTACACAAAACTGAAATAGAGAAGGGAGAGATTTGATGTTGGGAAAAACATGGATGTGCAGGGTGGCAGGATATGTATTTTATAAATCAGTCAATTGTTTTACTGTATTTCCATAAAAAATACTGGACTCCATGGTAATTTAAGCACTGTTCCTAAGCAACACTCTTTGTCATACAGGGTGTCCACAGCCTCTTACCCAGTAGATCCCACTCTCCGTTGGTCATGTATCCTGAAACATCAGCCTCCTTCATCTGGAGGTCCAGCAGCCAGCCATCGAACGTCCAGGAGCCAAACTTCAGTTCACAGCGCTGGATGTCAAACGGAAACCATCGCACATCCACGCTACAGGTGCTGACAAATATTCCTTGAAAACAGCAGGGGAAATAGTCAAGAGGAATGTAAGTGTTGGGCAAAAGAAACTTGATTTAAAAAAAATGTGTTTCATGCAGCCATCTGGAAGTAAACTAATATACTAGGTTGCAGTAAACAATTTAAGGATTGATTTGCTGCAGCATGAGGAACACTGTATATGTGCAGAATGACTGAATATAATGTCGTTTTGGATTTGAAGACAAACTTGGATCGATTGAACACGTACCTGGAGGCAGATACTCACAGAAGCCACTGGAGTTAACCAGAACATTGGTTTTAAAGGTGGCATCAAACTTATCATGAGCACTGAAGGATAGGAGCACAGGGGTGAGATAGTTCAGAGCTCAGCAGTGGCACTGTTTGTGTGTACATTTTAAAATACCACACATACCTGTTGTAGAGCAATATGTCAGGTGTCCAGACCTGGTCCGAAGAGAAACGGAGGTTCTTAACTCCAGGATACTCTGACTGGTTCCACTGGAGGTAGTGGTCGTACCATTGCTGGAAAAACCCAAGCATAAGACTGGTTTCAGACATAAAACATGACGACATGCATAGATAGACATAATATCATTTTTCTATTTAAGTCTACTCTATACACAACATCTTTAGCCTGTTCGTCCTGGAGGAGGGATCTTCCTCTGTTGCTTTTATCTTATTCCAATTTAGGGTTTCAGGATGTCGCCTGTCGTACAGTTTGTCAAGCCCTCTCCGAGAAATTATGAAATGTGTTTTGGATGGTTGTTCCTGTCACCTCTCAGCAAAAGGGGTTCTGGGTTAAATGTCTTGTTTGGGCCTTTTTGTGTCACGTTTTCTCCAAGTACTATGCCTCAACCCACAGAAATATACATAATATAAGGTTGGTTTTCTTACTCTAAATGGCCGATATGAGTGTGAATGAAAGCCTTTCTCTGTGTGTCAGCTCTGTGAGGTGTAACCCGCCTCTTGCCCAATGTTAGCTGCAATCAGCTCCAGCCCCCTGCCACCCTGTGAAGGATGAGCTGTTATATTTGATGCATGGCTAGATGGATTTCGGGCTGGATGAATTTAACAACATTAACTTGACAAAGCCTAGTTGACGATGACAAAATACAAAATAATATGAAGTTGTCGGGCAGAAGGATGAAGGAATGTGCACTTTAGTCCAAATGACTTCAAATATCGCCCTGATGAAGATTTCTTTATCATGACACTGAAACGCATGGGAAGGTGCTGTGTAGCTGATCCTGCAAGTGATGGGGGGCATTTTCAGGACACAAATCAATATCCCATCATTAGTTATATTCATTACTCACCATCTGCAGCCAGGCGTTTGTGGTGAGGATCTGGTTCTTTTCATCCTTGCATAACACAAAACATACAAAAGAATAGGTGATATAACTTAAAGCATGGGTCTTCGAGGGTCATCAGGGTTAATGCAGGGGTTAGCAGTTATTGTTCTATAATCTAAAGTGTTTTGAATGTAGTTTTATTTAAAAAATTGAAATAATATGTTTTACAGTGACATGAATCAAACGTATTATAAGCAGACATAAATCAGACTGTTTTCATTCATAAGGTATTGTATACACTGAAATGTTAACTTTAATGAAATGTATTATGTCAGGTTAGTTAAACGCAATAATAACTTGAACCTCATTTTTTTTATTTAAACGTATTATTATCGCTTTCAACTCACCTAATATGTTATGAAATCTGTTGAAATACTACATTTAATTAAAGTAAACGTTTCAGTTGCTTCAGTGTGGGTGTATGATGATGCATTTTGGGAAATGCGTACCACATCCATGACCTGCATCAGAGTGAAGGAGAACTGAACGGTGAGGCTCTGGGAGTCGTTGGCCACCGGTCTCTCCATGGGGTTGTAGTCCCGCAGCAGCTCCCTGAGCAGAAACCGCTGGTGGGGACCCTGAACTGACACTGCAGACGGGGGGGGGGGGTGCAATGGAGGGGAGAGGATGGGATGGAAAAGAGTTGAGTCACAAAAGAGAAGCAAGAGAAAAAATGACAGTTATAAAGCTGTGTTGGATAGCCAAAGAAGATGGCATGAAGAGAGCAGAAAAACAGTGTAATAACATTGATTGATGGATAGTTTGGGGGAAATTGGTGTAGAAATTGAGGGCTAGGTGAATGAAAGAAAAGCAAGCCAACAGAAGGAGAGTAGGCGTGCTCAAATGTGGGTGAACAGAGAAGGCTTTTAGGGGTAAAGTAAAATGTTTTAAAATGGAGATAGAGCAGAGTGATATAGTAGAGTGAGTACACAGGCCAAGAGAAGAGAGCACAGAATGAACATGTGAGAAAGAAAAAGAGGACAGAAGGCAGGAGCCCGGAGAGGAACAAATCCTGTTCCTCCTAATCAATGTTGGCTGTGATTGATCACCAGCAGACAGGCCGAGTCTTTCTCAGCGCTGTAAAAATGTCACTTTAATTTCATGCAGGAAATAGTGAGGCCATTAAACACTAAAACACCCCACACAGACACACAGACACACACAGCACTCACAACGATGAGAGTGGGGAACTATCTCTCTCTTCGCCCTTAAACTCCACCCAAGGCTTCGATTAACTTTTGATTCATTCTGCAGAAGACAATCGCTTTGATGTGGAGGAGGTTATCATTGGTATAAAAAGCATATTGAATAAGAAAAAAAAATAAAAGTTTGATTTGAAGAGCTGCACAATGCCTGCAGGCAAACCGTTGATACCACTTTATAAACTGCGTAGGAGTAGGGCTGTCACAATAATAGATTTATAGATAGAATATGGCCAAAATTACTCACAATAATGATATGATTGTGATATTTACAGAAAGATCTTTGGGGAAAACTTGATTAAATGCACCTTCATCTTCTTTGGTTATTGTGAATATTGTGACTTTTATGACAAGTGAATACACTCAAACTAAAAGGAGGTGGAGGGGGGTCTCTAAATATCAACTATAAATACAAAGATAACAATAACACTAATAAAGAGTGAAAAGAAAACCATGAACTGATAAACAAAAACCAGTGCTCACATATGCCAACATGATATTATCCTAATGTGTATTACTTACATCAAAGCAATATTATTGTTTTAAATATCACAGATATTTTCTGTATACCACGACATCCATACATGGGAGTGCTAAACGGTCTAATATTAATGCACTGTTTGGTGTCAAATCTATATTCTTTAACTATATCTTAATAAATATCAATATGACTCCACGCTGGTGTACCTATAATTCAGATTAATAGTCCATTTAGTGTCCATAATGATCATCCATACATTCATAGCTTCATAACCCTTCTTATTTTCTGAGCACATCTATCTATCCATCTATCTATCTTTCCTAGATTGTATCTGATTAGTTAACCATTCTCACTGACAACGCATACATAAGACATGTCGCTAACCATTTTGTTATTGCATTTATTATATTCCTTTTGGATTTGCACCTTATTGATATTTATAAATCTTTATGACTGAAGTCTTTCCTACTTTGTATTGCAATGGATGCACAGAAATGTCCTTAAAGATAAAGCTATCTATCTCAAAAAGTCAATTCAAAAGATTTAAAAGAACATTTTGTAATTAATACCAGCTACAGCATAGTTGTTGGCAAGTGTTTTTTTAGTTCCAGATTCCTATGACAATGCAAAATACAGTAAGTTTAGGACATACAAAATAGGATATACAATAATGCAAAAATAGTGAGGAATAACTCTAGTGACATAAGTCTTTTTTACAGTAAAGACATACAATATCAATCAATCAATCAATCAATCAATGTATGTATGTATGTATGTATGTATGTATGTATGTATGTATGTATGTATGTATGTATGTATGTATGTATGTATGTATGTATGTATGTATGTATGTATCTATCTATCTATCTATCTATCTATCTCTATCTATCAATCATATAATGCATCTGATTATTTAACCAGCCATTTATCCATCTCTAAATGCAGAGACACACACACATGCAAGAGAGCACATACCGTATAGATAGCACATGCAGAAAACAGACACTTGTTCGAGCACAGCAGCACTCAAAGCAGCAGTGAAAGTCACTCACCCTGGAGCAGAGTCGCGAGCATCAACAGCCAAAGAACCACAGCGTGCCACATACTGCATTCCTCTGTATAAACAGAGAAATAGTGCAGGAGAGAGAAATGAGGGAGGATAGAATAGAGAGAGAGTAAGATTAAAAGCGTGGTCTAAAGAGGAAGAAATGCTACCGAAAACAAGTGGAGAGAGTGTGATACGGTCAGTGACGAAGAAGGGAAAGGAGGGAGAGAGAGAGCAGGAGAGACAGGGGAGAGCGAGAGATGCAGTGAAACGGGTTATCCTCTAAAGAGGGAGATGCTGTTCCAGAGTCAGTGAGCCGGCATATCTCGAACAACAGCTCACATCCACCTTCACGCCTCTGTGCTCAGCCAGAGCCCAGCCAATCCTGCACCTGCTCACTTGGCACGGATTTCAAGAGGGATTTCGCATGTGTGAGTCTATGGATGCAAATCATGGGATTATATTGCAGCAGTAAGTGGATCTAAATCAAATCTTGTGGAGGAAATGAAAGTAGAAAAACAAGAATATTTTGTGTAAACACACTGGGGACCTATAGGGAAATATTTGTTCTTTAATCATTCAATAATTTAAACAGTTATAAGTCTGTAATTTTTTTTGTTCACATAAACCAGAAAGCGTTTCACTTTGGCTGGTAAAATCTGACTTCAATACATTCACAGAGTAATGCTGACACCCTCTGGATATGATAGTGAAGTGCAAATTATAAAATGTGGTCTGATCTCCCAAAACATCACTATATTTTTAGATTTAAATAAAATATGTTCCTGTTACGTGTACAAATGCGACAACAAGTTAATTACGTGTAATAACAGGAGCCTACTATATTCTATAGATCAGGTCTTAACCTTATAACAGCACTTTAGTCCCACTCTTACGTTATGATTGTGAAAAAAACCAATACCCTGTGACACATTGCTTGTGTATATTGCAGAAACAATATGTTATCCGCCTTGGCAACAAATTAAATTCATGATCAAGTCAATTAAGCAATTTGATCAGACAAAGCCTACTCTTAATAGAAAAATAGCCCTGCATGAGCAGAAATTATTCACCCTAAATGTTCAAATCACTTGCAGAGGACACGTTCAAAATATACGAACCTTGCCCGTGCGGCTGCGTCATCCGCACGCGACGCTTAGCTGTTTGTCGCGAGCGATGGGCGTCACTTCTTCGCGCACCAGTTCTTTGATTGTTTGTATATCACCGATATCATCGCATTGAATTATTCAACACGAGGCGAATCATAGCCAATTCAGGTAATCTATTAAATACAGTATGGTTCTTTTTGTCATGTTGACGGCTTGAGTTACATGTAGGTTAAGCCGTGTTACGTTAGCAGACGGTGGTTAGCGGTGCTGCAGGATATAGTGGGAAATGGTGCAGTGGCAGTGCGGTGCATTGAAGGCTAGGAGTGAAGCTAAGGTTAGCTGCAGGAAGAACGCTGTTCTGTAAAATGCTGCTAACCTATATCTGCTAGCACTGTAAATAAGGCTTTACAGTAACACATTCAGAGAGAACATGTCCGAACACGTGTCTCTCAGTGGCTTTTATCGCATTTAAGCAACACGTCTAACCTGTAGCTTCTCCTTGTTCCTTTTTTCTTATAATTCGTCCACACAGCTCTCCACTTTGAATATAGTATTTGACCTAGTTTATGTGATTTTACTGTACTCAGTTTCTCACATAACTCTATTTTGTGTAAATATTTTCTTTATTTTGAACATTGTTTTTCAAATAGCTTTGTATCTTCATTTTTTGCTTCGTATTCTTCGCTCTGTGTCTTTGAATGCACCATTTACCAAAGCGAATTCCTCGTATGTGTTAACCTACTTGGTAACATAACCGATTCTGGCAAAAGCAGTGAGAGTTTTCCTCCCTTAGTGTTTGACCCTGCAAAATAAAGTCAAGTTTTACAATGTGTAACGTTATAGACGTGTATATCTCGTTTCTCTCACATTAGCCCAGAGATATCTCTATTCAGAACGTCATAGATCTATAACGTTTACTCATGAGTTGTCAGAATACATTTTCAGTGTTTATTTAATGGTTGGTTTGATGAGACATCTTGTCAAACTTTTACCATAGCAGAGTTTGAGAACATGGCTTTAGTCTGCTGCATCTATGTCGCCTGGTAGATTTGTACTGTAAACGGAACACACTGCTGATGTAGTTAAATTAATTAATTCATATTTTCACGAATGTATCGATGCTTTTTTAAAGATAAGATGGACCTTTATTGATCCCCGTAGGGAAGTTCAGGTGTTATAGCAGCAACAGAATAAGAGAGAAACACAGACATGAGAAAATACACAGGGATAATAAGAATTACATTTATTCTTAGAATAAACATTTACTAACAGTATGAATAGAAATAACATGAGTTAAACTCTGAGCAGGTGAGTGTACATGTATACAGATATGTGAACAAGATTTTATATATATATATATATATATTAGGGCTGTCAAGTTAACGCAAAAAATAAATAATGCCACTAATTATTTTAACGCGATTAACGCATTTGTATTTTTTTTCCTCGACCGCCCCGTAGTTTCAGAGCGCATCGAGTTTAAAATACCATCTACAAGCTGATGCTGACAGCCCCGCTCCTGCTGCCCGCTTGTGGCAGACCACACTTCCACGCTCACCGGCAGGCACCGACTGGCTATTGGGAGGACCGGGAGGGCGTGTGTATGTGTGGCCCGAGCGAGTGAAAGAGAGACATTATGTGCATTGTTGTTGTTAGCATCTGGTGCTAGCTAGCTGCGCTAACGGATATAAGGAGCTGTTTAAATGAAAACAGGAGCTTCATTTCGCCACAACTGCGCCGAGCACTTTACTTTATGCAGACAGTGGGACATTGTACGAAAAGTCAGCACACTCAGCACGGATAGTGCGCAACATGATTGCAGCTCCCGTTCGAGCATATGCCTTGAGTTGCACATAGCTCCAACGATCCATCACGCACACACACACACACACACACACACACACACACACGCACCATTTGTATTGTATTAGAGAGGTTCCAGGTTGAATTGAGGCGAATATTTGTAATGTTCAGAGGTTGTTGTGTTTAATATTCATGAGAATATTTGTCATTGTTCAAATGATAATAAACATTAGCATAAAGCATATTTGTCCACTCATATGTTGATAAGAATATTAAAAACTTGAAACATATTCCTCTTAGGTACATTTAGAACAGATACAAAATGTGCGATTTAATCGCGATTAACTATGGACAATCATGCGATTAAATATTTTAATCGACTGACAGCCCTAATATATATATATATATATATATATATATATATATATATACAATGAAATGGGCATGTACCAGTTCAGTGGAAAGTCGTAAGTCACACAGTGCGAATGATATTAATATTCAGTGCAGGTGTTTGTTTTTTATAGTGCCCTTGACAGTATAGTGCTCTGACGTTGATTTTGCTACACTATCACAATCCTGTAACAAGAGCTCAAGGTTTTTACTGTGATAAGTGTATCTACCAAAATGTATTACATTACTATGAGTCTCCATCAATCCTGTCCGTTTTATTTTTAACGGGAGAATGTGATCTGAGCATGTCTCCTCTGACACAGTGTACATGTACATCATGAGAGGATGTCCTTGTAGCTTCACAGTAACACAGATTGACCTCTTTAACCATGAAGCAGTACCCACAGAAGAGCCTGTGTACGTATTACTTTCTTAAGGCCCAGACACACCAAAGAACACGTCCCGACAGAACACGACTGTTGTGTCTCCTGCGTCTTGGCCATGTTTCGCACTGGAACACACCGCAAAGAATTCAGCCGACGGCCAAGTAGCATGTACGAACTGCGCATGCGTGAGTGGCAATAAGTCTCCTTACCAGCAGGCGGCGGTAGTGTGTATTCGTCATTCAAAAGAGGCAACAACCGAAAGACAGACTCGGGCTGCAGTCGAAAAGTTCATTTAGCTTAGGAACCTTCCTAACCGAGTGAAATTACCCGGAAGTCCCTCAGTGGCAGCCATGATAAGTGCCGTTCGAATTCTCTAGATGATAGGAAAGGAGGTTTCAAACTTCCTTTATAACCTCCTTTAGCTTAGGCACCACTGGACCTCCCTAACCGAAAGGAGAGGAGAAAATGCTGCCCCACAATGCCTTGCAGCCGCAGCATTTGACGTCACACAACAGTCAGCCGTTCACGGACACAAACGATTATGACGGAGAAATTATATCATGAAAGTTACGGTGCTTATTAAGCTTTTTAAAACGTATGTGGTAAGTTGCCAAAGTGCTTTGTTTTGAACGTTCATCAGTATTATAATCTAAAAGAGAAATATGAACGTTAGTTTTTACTGAAATGATCAAATAAAGTCAACATTTCACTGAGCTGTGTGGAGTTTGTTCAACTTTTAAAAGATGTTTGAATGGTGATATACACAGTGATAGATGTTAAGGACTAACGTTTATAATAAATACATTTGTATTGATTTTAAGATATTTTCATAGTTCATGCAATCATACGTATTGGGATCATTTTATTAATGTGGACCGGAGGGAGAGGGTGACGAGCATAAGTTTCACTTTCATTTTTTATTTCAATTCCAACTTTGGTCATGAAGAATATGTTTCTCTGTTGTCCACGTTCATAAAGCATAACACAACAGCATCAGAGTGCAGAGTCTCTAGATGAGTTTACAGTAGTCCCTCCTTCTTATTATACATCAATGTTGTAGTCCGCTATAGAAAACTGTAGTTTCCATAGTTTCCCCACAGCAGCAGCAGACGCACAAAATGACGTCCGCTGGCGCATCATAAACACGTCGGATAGTGAAAGTGCATTTGGATTCTCTAAAGTACCGCAGTCTCTTCTCCTAAGTCCTTTTGAATTCTCCTATCCACTATCCCTTAACCCCGTGACGTTTCATTCAGAGGTCAAGGAATAGGAGATGGGGTTAGAACTTAGGAGCTGATTTTTAAACTATCCGAACGCAACCTGGGTGATAACCGAGAGGAGAAGAAGAACAGACAACAAATAGCGTGTGTGTTGGTCTTTGGTTTCTTCCTTCCAGATCTCTGATTAAAATTAAACTCTTGCATCCAGCTGAGGGGGCCTGTGCAGTTACAATATTAAGATTTATTGGGACAAAATCAAATCGGAGACTCAGATGTACAGTGGAGATTAAACTGTGCATTACCTTATAAGCAAAACTGTATATGTTTTTTAATTAAATTGTCACTTAAAGTTACTAAAACAAATACTCTAAATGAAAAAAACTACTGAAACAAAGGACTGTAACTTAAATGTACTAAAACAAATAGGCCTACCAATTACTTTATACGGTCTTCTTTTTAACCCGCTTTTATTGTGCCCCCTATCATGAAATAACCCCCCCCCCCCCCCCCCCCCCAGTAAAATCGGTCTAGAACCGCCACTGCTTTCAGACATTTTCTGCCCATACGTCTGTGTGCACCTCTGCAGGTCACGTGACCAACCCAGAAACATAACTTATCCTCAGAAATGAAATCGAAACTTAAGTCGTGCTTATTGCGCTTATCGTATTGTTTCCCTTTTCTTACCCGACTCATGCCGTGATTATACCCCCAACCTACGTGGTGCAATAGTCAGCAACGCGTTTTTTACCCCCTTGCCTACAACATAAATAAGCGAGCTGGAGATTTCACTGTAGACGCTACAGAAAGGATCTCTCCTCCTCAAAGCGGAAGAAACAACTGCGCGTTGGATAACACTTTTGCCGTTTCATTAAACAAGATCATCGTAACTATTTCTGATCGACAACGGGTTCCGTGATTACTTAACTTATTTACGATATGATTTGTGAATTGGAATTGCGTTTAATTAACACGTGAGTCTTTATTGGTCACTGCAGGCTACCGGAGCACTAACGTTAAATTCTCTCTTTTTTCACCGCCGCCTCTTACTACTCCTACTGTAGGTGAGATCCACAAGGCCATGTAAAGTAAGAGTGTGAGTCGTTGTTGCATGCACATGTGATTAAACATACACTGGAATTGGAGCATTTACCAGGCTTAATCTTTGCACTTCTAAGTTGACCGTGGTCTCAGTGATGGACATCAGACTGTGCATTGGTGGTATTGTAATGTGTCTTCTGACATAACAGCATGAAGTGTATGGCTGCTCAATTCATTGTATTTGAATCGCAATTACGATTATGGCTTGCAACGATTACGAGAACAACGTAATTGAAATAAAACGATTATTTTTTTATTATTATTATTATTACCTTTTTTCTTTTTAATTGGTTTTTCAGTTGAATTATACTTAACGTTCAGGGTAATCCACTGTTCAAAACATACTGTTCACATATTGCTTTCTCCAATAAATTGATGTTTTCAAAGTAAATGGATAACCGTTTTTAATAATCGTGATATCAATTATTGACCCAAATAATCGAGATTATGATTTTTGCCATAATCGAGCAGCCCTAATGAAGTGAGCAAAATAGTTGATTCATCATTTGTCGTATGGGTTGTCATCATACCCATGCTTCTCCTCCGGCTCATAACAGAGAGGAGCTTAATGACAGTGGGTTCAGATTTTTGTTTTGTTATTTTGGCTGTCAACTGTTGCCTTGCATCAGGGTCAAGATGAGTCAGCCTGAGCCACGTTTGGCCCCTGGGCTGCCGGCCCTGTCGGCCCCTATTACTGTGATGAACCAACACTATGTTGTTCTTTATTAATGTGGCGGTGTTCAGGCCAGCTCAGCTCTATGTGACAGACCGGTGATGCTGACTGGGCCAGGGGGATGAAATTGAAACTCAGTATTGGGTGTCTCCTTGTTGTCAGTCTCACTGATATAGACATTATTGAGTCTTGTCAGATATGACACTTGAAGCTGAATCAATGTTTGTTGTTCAATAGCAGGATATTGGAATTCAGCACTATGCCGTTTGGGTTCTTCACTTTTGCTGAAAGTGTTCAGGTTTCCTCTTTTAAGAAGAGGGGACAACCTTGCTGTGCAAAATATGTTCCTCATAGTCAGGACTGTCAGCTGGCAACTACAAGGTTTTCTGTCCACAGCTTGTCACTGACAGGCTGCCCTTTACTTTCTTGTGTCCTTGAAACTGTCCTTTTCATCTGCACCAGTGTCTCGCTTTCCCTCTCTGCTATGGATCCAGGTCCAGCAATAATTTGTAAGGCCAGAAATAAAACAGAATGGTCACAAGAAGGTCTGAATTATTAATCACCATCCTTTTACCCTGGGATTACGTTTCAGTGTGACTGGAAGAGACAGTTTGTCACCCCTCAGTATCCTTGTACACTGACAGGTGCATAGTCTGGAGATATACACAGCGATGTTAACAGTGTTGATTTATTTTACAGCCTATCCTTTTCAGATCATTTAATTATTTTTCAATTATACCCTGAAGTTCCATTGCCCACTGTTTTATAGTGTATTTTAAGAAGGCCAGACTTTAATTACGTGTCCTTGCTGGTATAGGTCCACTAACTTATCCAAGGACACTTAAGCAGGTTGCGGATTTGCCAGCAGGGCACACATTTGTGTATAATTGGTTGGTAAATAACTGTATCTGGCCTTAATGCAGCTGCTCATGTTTACAGTGTTAAATTATTTTGTTCCCTTTGATAATCTCCTAACATTGTCCTTTGTTTGTATTGCAGATGCTCTGCTGAAACTGGCCTTCCACCAGGTTTGCTCTTTGTGCTAGAGGACGCACACTCTCACAGAAGCTGCCCCTCAAGCTGCACCGGCCCCCTTCACGCTCCACCCCTGCGCTATGAGCAGAGGTAGAGGAGGGCCCTACAGAGAACAGTACCAACGGCATCCTCCACCTGACTTCCAAGCTAAGGACAATAACTACAGGCCTGGCCCAGTCTCCTTTTACCCTAGAGCTGCCCCACAGCAGAGCCCATACTCGAGTTACTACAACAGCCCTCCTCGTCCTGTAGGGCCCACACAGCCGCCCCCAGCTCATCTCACCCCCCCTGCTCCCCTCTTATCAAAGCAAAATAAAGTCACCCCTAAACCAGACGTCCCTAACAGCTCACATTATCAGAATCACAGCCCCAGTCCTTGTCCCAGTTCCTTTCAGTACCAACAGGCAGAGTTTCTGAGAGGACACAGCTCTGAGGCGCCACAGTTCAGAGCCAATCCGTGTGGAGGAGGTGGAGGCGGAGTCACATCTGACAGGTGGCCTAATTGTTCATACCAGCCCCAGTCAGGTTACAACAGATTTCCATACCCTAACAGCAGCCCAAGAGGTAGAGGGCGGTACAGTCAGGATCAGAGGTCTGTATACCCAGGAGCCCCGAGAGGCACCCCAGGTCCTCGACACCCGAATCCTAACCAGTTGCAAGCGCAGAAGCACAACCAATACTCATGGTGTGTTCAAGCAGACTCGTTGTGTGACGATTTACATAATCTATCCCTTCATCGAGAATCTCCCAAGAGAGGAGGAGAGAGGTTTGTCAGACATTCTGCATCGAGCAGCTCAGCAAGTTCAAGCTCGACTAAAGTTAACATCACTCTAACTTCTGACATCCAGGACCAAGTTTACAGGGCTTTGGCTGCTTTGAAGCCGAACGACTGTATCTGTGCAAAATTGTTGGGCAAACAACTGCGTCTGCCTAAAAAGATAGTGAACCAGGCTCTCTACTCTTTGGAGCGCTCTCAGAAAGTCTCGAAGCAAGGACTCCTCCCTCCCGAGTGGAGTCTTTACAGAGAGCCTCTCAGTGGCAAGGAAGATCACAATTATAAAGTACAAAGTTCACCTTCCCATCTGTGTGTTAGCCCAGGACACCCTGCAGATCCTGAAGTCAAGGTTGAGCTAAAAACAGACACAGAAGAAAGCCGGGAAGAAGAAGAAGAAGAAGAGGACTGTGACACAGAATCCATTTCTTCCTGCTCCTCCTCTTCAGAGTCATCTGAGTTTGAGCAATCCCTGTCACCAGCAAAAGGTCACCAGCAGGTGAAACATCCCTTCTGTGCTACGAGTTCCCCTGATCCCGAACTCGCACTTCCCGCAATGGCTGAGCAGAAAGACCAAATTCTGCAGTACCTCCTCACTGTAGGGGAGGTAACTGCTCTGGTCATATCCAAAAATCTGGGTCTCAAGAGTGCCAATCGGGTGAATCCCACCCTCTACTTGCTGGAGAAACAAGGTGAAGTCATTAAGAACACTGAAGTTACCCCTCACACCTGGGAGCTCTCCACCCGCCGCAGAGAGAGGATGGAAAGGAGCATTAAAGCCGCCATGAGCCCTCGCAATGAGGGGAGTCAGATGGGGCAGGAGCCCGGTAGAGGATCAAAGGGAGAAGGCTCTGGCATTCTCCCTTCGTCTCAACTACCGCCAAACCCAGGCCTCGAACCCCGGCCACTCCCTGAGGGTTGGAAAACAGAGGAAAGTCGCAATGATGGTCACACTATCAAGGTGATTAATTTCATATACAATGATACACAAAACATAAGAGGCACGACTCATTGGCATACATTTTAATAACACAACTAAACAAAAAAAATTGAATCTATTTCACCTGGATACATTACTTTATTGGCCGCCGACAATTCCTAGGTAATCAAAAGTGTTTCCCACCACGTGCAGCCTCTACAAAGTGATTTATAAGCAGTTTGACAGTGGGAAATGGCCTACACGTGTTTACAGTCTTTATATTACGCTAACAAGACCGACAGTAGCATAATGTTTACTGGAAACAAATGTTAGGGCTTGCATGTAAACTACACTTTGTCCTTGGATGATGTGAAATGTCTGTTTACTTGATGTATTGAGTTGAGGTTACCAGCCTTGGAGGTCTACCCTGATTTTATTAACCCGTTACCTCTGCTTTCCCCTTTTTAAGCCTGAATCCTTCCTCACCCCATCTAAAGAGCTAGAGGCAAACGAAGGACAGTGGGCCACTGACGAGATCCCAGAATTCCTGAACGCCATCCGCAGAGAGACAGACGCTGGGAAACTACTAGCAGATCATGCTAATAGCTCTGTGGGAACTGTGGCTGTGTCGCTGGCTGCTCCACCTCCCCAGAACCTGTGGGCCAAACTGCAGGAGGTGAGGCTGAAGAACCCCGTCAGCGGCCTCATGGAGTACGCCCAGTATCTGGGACACAACTGTGAGTTCCAGCTCCTCGACCAGTCGGGACCCTCTCACGACCCAAGGTTTGTCACAAAAAACAATATGTATCATCATTGTCTTTTCAGTCATGTTGTAATATTAAAGCCTAGCTAGGAATGAATCCAGGGTGCTGTTTATAGATCAGGTATTGAACAATTCACTTTAAATTAGGGCTGTCAAACGATTACAATTTGTAATCGGATTAATCACAGCTTAAAAATTAATTAATCAGATTAATCACCATTCGAACTATGTCCAAAATATGCCATTTATTTATGTATATTGTTGGGAATGGAAAGATAAATGAAAGGAGGCGGATATATCCATTTAACATACAGTATCTATGTTTATTATAAAAAAAATCTGCGTGTCAAAATGAAAGACAACCCACACACCTATCAATCATCAAACCGTGGGGTCTTAATTCATTACGTGTTGATTTCTATCAACAGGGGAGTACTTCAGGAAAGTCGACGGAGGGGGGGGGGGCGGCTAGTGGAGTACTTCGTGACTACAGAGTTTTTGAACGTTGTGATCAGCTGTTTTAGCGCAGTTCTCCAGTGAAGGGGGAAGTCTCCCTCCGCAGCCGGTTGGCGTAGTTTTGGCACAAGTCCGTTGTACAGACCGACGTTAACAGCAGCCCTGTCTGTGCACACGGAGACCGACTCTGTCGTCCGGTGATCTAACCGCCTTCTGGAAAAGCTTCACAAGTACGTCGGTACGCAAATGCGCTTTGTGACACAAGTGACGGTACGCATTTCAGACTACGCACATAACCTGCATACCATTTATGTACACCCCTGTACTACAGCAAAAGTATTCTCCGTCGGGACTTCCTGCAACAACACCACGCCGTTATCTTGATTCTGATTGGCCAGAAGACATTATCAAAGATGTTCTATTGAGAAGACGATCACTACGTGACAAAAGTTTTCAAAACCGTGGCTACTGAAATCAATCTTACTAACTGCTGTCTGTGCAATTTACTCCGCGAGTTGGCAGACCTTATTTTGCTTACTTTAACATCATTTTTCATGGTGGGGCTAAGCCATTTCTTGGTATGGGTGTAGCCTACCCCAGCCATACCCTGGCGCTGCCACTGGTGGCACGTATGGGGCGGGCCATTCTGCAGATGCGTTAAATATTTTAACGCAATTAATTAAAAAAATGTATTACCGCCGTTAACGCGACTACTTTAAATACAATGTATTTGTCATTGTATCTGTAACATTCATCAAGTCACAGCAGGTCAAAAACTTTCCAGTGCATCTCTTATTAAACATACCTAAATAGTTGCATGTAAACCTAACATTTGGGGTAACAAAATCATCGTTGGAGTGATCTGTAACAGAAGATGCTCTTAGTTGAGGTATCAGGAAAGTAAAAGTTAGATCAGGGCATCCCTAAATGTTACAAGGTTACAGACACGGGTGATGGAATGCTATCCGTCTTTTCATTGTGTGAAAGGTATCTTTTTGTTCATCTGCCCACATTTCTTACTTTCTGTAAAGCACCTGTTGACTCATTTATCGATTCAAAGTCTGTGGGAAATATACCAGCCTTAATGAAGACACATGATGTTGCCAATTAACAATGACAATTTATTTGTACAGGTCTTAGGAGGAAAATTGTAGCTGCTCAATGAATCATGTATTGACGAATCACTGTGTCTAATCTTTGTAAATGTTCCTCCCAGATTTCGCATGCAGGTGCTGCTGAATGGGAGGCTGTTTCCTGTCGCAGAGGCGTCCAGTAAGAAGGTTGCGAAAAAGGACGCTGCTGCCACCACCCTGCAAATTCTGATCGCAGAGATGCAAGGAGGGCCGAGCACGGGAGGCGATGGAAATGCCGCCAATGTGGACCAAGTGATGGAGGTACTCCCAGACCCCAGTGTAAGTTCTTCATTAAATGTGTGGAAAAAAGCTCCCATCAGCCATCTTAAAGGAGACATGTCATGGCCATTTCCACTGATCATTATTCCATTGTTGAGGTCTACTAGAATAGATTTATACTGTGCAATTTTCCAAACTCACATTGGTTTCTCATACAGCATCTCTGTAAACTACGTGTATTTACTGAATTTCACTCTCTGCCTTTAACGGCTCGTTGTAGCTCGTTGTAGTTGCAGTGTGCTCTGCTCTGATTGGTCGGGACGTTGTGAAGCTCCGTGGAGGTGTTTTTTCCTTGTTTAGCGATATACAGCCAAACTCACCCTGAGCACACACAAACTCACAGCCGAAGTAAAAACAATAAGTGTGGCTTGATATTGAGTAAGAAAAAGGTTGATAAACGCTGTGAGAATGGGTCTGCAGAGAGAATTTCGCCGCGATCCAAACTGTCTGTTATCAGCCTGCAGCCAGGGAGGAGAGATCAGATTGGTCCATTTAGTTCCGGGTACGTGCTTACGTAATCTCGTACCCGGAAGAATCAAATGGATGATGACGTTTCACCAACGGGGCGTTTTGGGGAGGTATTTTCTGTGTTAGAGTTGTACTCGCTACAGGGTGTACTTGGAGGGTTTTGACTCTGCAGACCGTTTACATGCAGAAAAACCTTCATAACACACAAGGGGACGGGTAATAACGTAAAGCATGTGACCTTTAAGACCCCCATCAGCCATCTTAAGACTCCCATCAGCCATCTTAAGACCCCCAAAGTTGCAATTTCAAATGTAACCAATTTGATATGTAAATGTTGTTTCGCTCAGCCTTAGTAGGGATAACTTCATTTAATGCATCAGAGCAGACGCTGTAAACAGCCGAGTACACATACACAAGTCAAGTTTTAGAAGATGCGAAGGCTGACATGTTATCTGTGATTATGTGCAGCCCTGGTAGAAAATATATTTGTTGTCTCCCGCTGCATCCCAGGTGCCAGCTGAAGGCACAGGCGGTGGTTTTGGGACTACGAGTGTGGAAGGGTTGGGGACGGTGGAAGCACCTCGGCCGCCGCTGTCCCGCTCTCTGCCCGGTGGGAAGAATCCTGTGTCGGTCCTCATGGAGTACAGCCAGCGCAGCGAGAGCCCCATCGAGTTCATCATCACCGGGCAGGCCGGCCCACCCCATGACCCAAGGTACTAACCCTCTCCCCCTGCTCTGTGTCCATCCGTTTGGATTATCTTCTATCCAACACTTCAGTACTGTAGTCAGCTGACAAACACACAACACTGTCTCCGTCTACTCTCTCTTTATTTATGACCTATCCATTTAGGCAGCTGACTGGTAGATACAATGACAGCTTTTGTGTTCCTTGGGTCACTTTCTAAAAATGCTGCATGCATGACCACTTGTAAATGATAGCGTATACTCTGTTGTGTCTTCTTGTTTATCATTAAGGGCAGGAAGTGTAACATAATAAATGATTTCTCTCCCTTTCTGTCTTTCCACTCATCCCATCCATCTGTGCCCTGTGTCCAGGTTCATGTACAGGGTGAAGGTCGGAGAGAGCTTGTTTCCGGAAGCCTCGGCTCCGAGCAAGAAGGCGGCCCGTCAGCTGGCAGCAGAGGAGGCTGTGAAAGAGTTAATGGCTGACGGGAGACTGCAGCTCAACAAGGTGAGGACTCGGAGGCAGAGAATAAACTCAAGTTCTTTATATAGGAGGGAAGAGAAGGGCTTTGCACATCTTCAAAATGAGTAGAATGTCTTTAGAAAACTAGCAGATCGCCCTGGAGGCTGAAATAAATTATTGTGTGGCCTCTGTCAGGCTGTTCTGCTCAATTTGCTCAATACTGTTCAAATCTTTCCTTCTCCCCTCTCCAGCCTCAGTTGCCCCTGGGCTCCTCCAGTGATAACGATGGCAGTGGGTCTGGGACTACATGTCCCTCTTTGCCCCCTCTGACTGCAGACGAGTTGCGAGCGGCTCACGAGGCAGGAGTCGGAGACCTCATTAACCACCTCAACAACAACGCTGTGTCGGGTCTTCTGGAGTACGCTAGAGCCCGGGGCTTTGCTGCTGAGATCCGACTGGTGGGCCAGTCCGGACCCCCGCACGAGCCCAAGTATGTGTGAGCTGCATGAAAACACAGAGATGTACACACTTGACATACAAATCCTCTTACTGTCTGGGAAACCATGTTCTTGGGAAAATATGTTTCTTTGTGTCCCTGGAAAAAAGACATTTCTTTAAGAATGAAAAGTTTTGGAACATTATTGAAAGTCATTTTCCGCTAAAAACACTTTTTCTCTGCTCGTGTTCCCTTGGGCCCTTTTGTTCTTAAAGTGACTGAGAAACTATTACATCCTCCTTCTCTTTGCCCCTGCTCAGGTTCACATATCAGGCTAAGCTGGGCGGACGCTGGTTCCCTCCAGTGTGTGCGTCCAACAAGAAGCAGGGAAAACAGGAAGCAGCAGATGCCGCTCTACGGGTTCTGATTGGAGAGGCCGAGAGGGCAGCCCGCACCGGGGAGCTAATCCCAGCTGAGGTACTGACTTCTTAATGGTTCACATTTTCTGTCATGAAACATTAGCCTTCTCTGGCTCATCGTGGGGATTACGCAGAGCATAATGGAGTTACTGTCAACACCTGCATGTAATTGGTTAACCACCTCACATGGGCAAATCACACATAAAAAATAACATCTGCACACTCAGACTAACATGTAACCTCTGTTAAGGAGTCTGTTAAGGAGTCTTAAGTTAACTACACCCTGAGACTATTCTACCCCACACCTTGGTGGCTTCAGAGTAACTGAATCACTTGAAGGCTTTGTAGCATAAAAGGTAGTGAATTTGATATGACAAAATATAAACATTACACACATTTGGAAAGCTTTAATAACTTGCTATTGTAGTATTCCTGAGGTGTTTCATTGAATTTCACAGCCATAAATACTTCAGACGTACCAAATATTAAATAATCCTCATTTCCTTTTGCCTGTCCTGTTTTGCACCCCTCTCTCTAGCTCCCAGTGAGTGGCAGCACTTTGCACGACCAGATAGCGATGTTGAGTCACCAGCGCTTCAACGCCCTGACCACACGTATCCAGCACAGCCTTCTGGGACGCAAGATTCTCGCCACCATCGTCATGAGGCGGGGGGAGGGCCTGGGGACCGTTGTCAGCCTGGGAACTGGTATATCCGTCAACTTTTGCATGCATTTTTCCTTGATGTGAAGAAGTTTTATAGAACTCTGTGCTTAGAGGCATATACTGTCAGAAAGCAGAACTAGGTCACTGCTGACCAAGAGACGTTGCATTGGTTCATGCATTGAATATGCTTCTATTGTTTTGTTTTTCTGTCAGGAAATCGCTGTGTCAAAGGGGAGGAGCTGAGCCTTAAAGGGGACACTGTTAACGATTGCCACGCCGAGATCATCTCCAGAAGGGGATTCGTTCGGTAGAAATAGATCTTGCTTTTTATTTTAATTATCCTCCCTATTGTGAAAAAAGACCCACCCAGTCTGCAGGACATTATTTAAAAGTCTAACTTTCTGTTTCCTTTCTCCTCAGGTTTCTGTACATTGAACTGATCAAGCACTACGACGGCACAGACGACAGCATATTTGAGCAAGCGGAGGACAACAAACTTCGAATCAAATCTGATATCACCTTCCACCTCTACATCAGGTCAGATGTTTTCTTTCTCCTTTCTCCCTTCCCTCCACCACGTTCTTCTCCTGTTCCCATTCCCATCATATCCATCATTCTGATTTATCGTTGTTGAATGTGTGGATCAATGTTGACCTCCTCATTTCAATACCTCATGTCTCGTCTTTCTCTCTCGTCCACAGCACGGCACCTTGCGGGGACGGCGCTCTGTTTGACAAGTCATGCAGTGAGTCAGGGGACGACGTTGAGGGTCATCAGCCTCTCTTTGAGAATGCTAAGCAGGGCAAGCTCCGCACCAAAGTGGAGAACGGTGAGAGATGAGACGGACACACATCTGGCATTCACAAAAATATATCAGTGCCACGCTTCAATTTAAGGGGACCTATCATGCGAAATGCACTTTTTTATGTCTTTTATACATAAATATGTCGTCCCCCCCCCCCCCCCCCGGTGTGTCAGGGGACTCAAGCGTCAGAAAACAAAACCCCCTCTCTTTTCCTCCGTTCACAAATCTCTAAAAACGGGGGTACAACGGAGCTGATCCACATATCGGAAATGTGGACCCACGGCACTATCAGAAACGTTGCTATCAGAAAAAATGCCTGACTGTTTTGGACGTAATATGGTCTTTGTTTACATTAGCAAGCATCGCTAACAATCAGAGCTAACCTGTACTGGAGAGAGGGATATGAGAGATGTCTAAAATGCATAATCTGTTTGGTATTTTCAGCAAAACCCATCAGAGACATGTTTTTTATATATTTTTATATATCTGAGACCCACAATATATGCCTAAAAATAGCATGATAGGAGACCTTTTTAAATGATTCCCCTCACTGGTGTGGAAGCAAGACCTGTGACCCCTGTATGTGTGTTGTCTCTTGACCCAGGCGAGGGCACCATCCCAGTGGAATCCAGTGCCATCGTCCCCACCTGGGACGGCATCCAGCACGGCGAGAGGCTGCGCACCATGAGCTGCAGCGATAAGATCCTACGCTGGAACGTGCTGGGCCTCCAGGGGTCGCTGCTCACCCATTTCCTGCATCCCATCTACCTGAAGTCCATCACGCTAGGTAAAACATGGTGTTCTGATAAGGAACAGATAATGTGACAAATATTTACGAGAGGTGACATCAGTGAAATTCGATGACTTTTACGTTGGTTGTCTCAATTTTCTGCCAGGCTATCTGTACAGCCACGGGCACCTCACTCGTGCTGTCTGCTGTCGGCTGTCCAGAGACGGGGAGGCGTTCACCCAGAGCCTCCCCCCCCCCTTCATGCTGAATCACCCAGAGGTAAGTAGCCCTGTAGATTTTTGGCAACATAAAATGTTATCATCTTGCAATATACTAATTTATAGAAATAGTTATCACCGCAATAAACCGTATTTAATTTAGTCCTAATTTACATGATTTAATTTCATATTCTGTTCTTTTACACATCCCATATTCTATTGACATGTATAGACCTTTTGCACTATTTTGTATTTTATTGTATATGTTGCATTGTTGGAGGAGCTCAGGTCAGAAGAATGTCATTGCCATTTCTACACTGTAGCTTTGTGCTTATGACAATAAAACCTTTGAATCTTGTGGACATTAATCAGGGGTATTGAGGTCATTTTCAAAAAATACTGAATTAAGCTGCCTTCACTCCTATTTGTTCATGTTTCTTCATTGCTCATCTTCTTCACATTTGGCTCATCCATCAATTAACAAAGCGCAGGTAGGTCACTCCAATGCCGCTGGGCGAATTGTGGAGAGATACAGGAGCTGGCAAAGAGGCACAATTCAGCTTGTTCCTTTTTTTTCCTGAACACTTTCTTGGCTTTCATTCACACATTAGTGAAATTGGTTTAATCTACTATTTCTAATTGAGGCAGCCGTCACACTGACACTCTGTTTGCTGACTTGCACCCAGGGCTAAATTAGCTTGATTAAAATATATGCTCTCTTCCTTTCCCTTCTCCCTCTCCTCCTGTAGGTTGGCAGAGTGAGTGTGTACGACTCGACACGGCACACAGGCAAGACCAAGGAGTCCAGTGTGAACTGGAGCTATCCGGACCAGCACAGTGTGGAGGTGCTGGACGGCACCAAAGGCAAACTGGACGGGTATGTATCTCCCGATGGCACATTTTTCTTAACGAATAGCTTTGGATTGTTGTCATAGTGAGTTATTATCAACGTAACGACCTTACTATTTAGGAAGCGTCGTGGTGCTATTAACGTTTTTTTTTCTTAACAACTTTATTAACCTTCAACAGATTCAAGTCAATTCTTAACCCAAGCAGAGATGGATTTACCCAGACGCTCAGTGTGCCTCCAAAACGATTTCCAAAAATGTGATTATTTTTTTTTCGTGTATAAGTTATTGCTCACGGTGGAATTGATACAAAGAACATATCATTGTGAAGAGATATCCCTGGGATTGTGTTTGTTTGAAAATGTATTATCTGTACTGTATCACAATCAGTTTAAATTGGGTTTGCACTCATGTCACAAAGAAATATAAGATGTGGTAAATTATAAATTACGCTTAACAAAACAAACGGGAGAGAACCCTTGGCAACAATGTTTTTTATTTTGAATATCCTCAAGTGCTCTGTTGTATTTTAGTAAAAGCTAAGTACCACAAGCTTAATTCCATTTGAATGTAATGGCCCAAAACAGCGAGCAGCAGTTAAACAAGCTAAATAGGAAGCAGTGAATGATCAGTTGTGCCAGTTTTCTTTGTTTTATGAACTCTTTCACTGAACATCCCTCTATTGTCTCCCCTCCAGCAACAAGCTGAGCGTGTCCAGGGTCTCCAAGTCCAACCTGTTCTGTCTGTTCCGCTCTGTGTGCCAGAAGAGCGGCCGCACTGAGCTCCTCTCCCTGCCCTCCTACTCCCAGGCCAAGATGTCCGCCACGTCCTTCCAGCTAGCCAAGGATCTTTTCTTCCGAGCTCTCAGCAGCCACGGTTACGGCGCCTGGATCGGCAAGCCGCTGGAAGAGAAGAGCTTTGACTCCGGCGAGGAGAACGCGAACAATGGATCGAGTTTACCTTTTGGGTTCGGCAGCAGTAGAAACGGAGGAGCAATGGAGATCAAGCAAGAGGAGGCAATGATGAGCACATCATAAAGGGGGAAACATAAATATGTGGGGGGGCAGCAGCATAGAGCAGGTGGGAAGGGTGGGATCGAAGGAAAAAGGGACAATCAAATATAGCCAGCAGAAGATGCAGTCCTATGTCCTCTGATGGAACATGGTGAGAGGCGGTAGAGGAGAGCGATTGAAAGTGACATGAAGGAGAGCAAGATATAATTGGCTGAAGGATGAGGAGGTCATAGAAGAAAGACAGACATCCACGGGGTGTACAGAATAATTTCAACACTACATACAAAATAATTATTAGTTAAAAGTCAGTCAATCACCGTGGTAAACACTGCAACAAATCTGGGTTTTATTAGTGCATACTGTTTATAATTGTGGGTTAAGTTGTCATTTTTATTTTGTCATTGTAGTGTTTGGCATATGCTGCCATTGTTTTTCCACCGTTCTACTTGAGATATAAACTCATTTTTGCAGGATCTTTGACTGTTGCAATTGCAGTATTGACCCAGATAATTTGGCCTCTTGAGATGGTTTGTAGTCTAATTTGGCTACGAGAGCTCAAGTAGTTGGCAAGTGCTGCTAATTGGCATTCAACGTAATATGACCCACCTTTGTAGTAGTGTTTGTAATTGTGATGACATTCATTTAGAGTTTTAAGTATTCTCTCATGGAGTGCTTGTTATATTTCCGGCTCTCTATGTTTTGCTGCATGGAAATACAAACAGCTGTTTCTAGAACCATCGGGACGCCCTCAGCAGGAATCTTGATTTTTTTTAAATTGCACTCATCCTAGATAGATGTCACGAGTAAACTTGCAAATGAGTCTATGCTCTGCACAGTGCCAGCTTGTTATGTACATAAGAAGACTTTCGCTTTGATCAGTGGCGAAGTAAACATTTACTCACTAACAACAACTCTCGATCCAGCAGGCCCCTTTAAGTAACATTTGAACTTGCCGTACACCCTGCATCTATCCACATGTCGTTGCATTGTCTCCATTAGCGTAGCGTAGGTCAGCGCGCCCCTTTGATCAGTCCTATGATTTCTCTGTGCTTATAAAGAATAACTGATGTCATGACCTCTAAGAAGTACAATATCTCTGTTGTTGTTGCTTTTGTGATTTTAAGTGTTTTTCCTTTTATATTTTCTTCACTTCTGGCAAAATGCTCATCAGTAGCTGGCCATGCTAGCAAAAGGCTTCCAAAAGGCTTTTAGGCTCCCTAGCATGGCCGGTTGTTGAGGACGGCTGGGTGAGGACAGTTTTGTTGTCTAAGCAGAGTGTGGTGTTGATTTTGTTTTATGTAGATCGAAGGTGCAATATATACATCGGGTATATACAAATACATTTACACAGAGATGTTACAGTGGGGGCCAAAAGCCTGAGTCCAGTTCAGGGAACTTGTTTTTTGAAAACGAACAAAGTCAAATACTTAATTTCTCCAAATATTGCATGATGTTTTTATAATAAATGCAGGTAGGTTAAGGATTTTGTATTAATCTTTTATTTTTATTTTTTTACAATTTTGAGAATCTACTATTATCTGAGATGTGCTTTGATATCTTGATGTTTAATGTACTTAAATTAGAAGCTTTGAGAGAACAACACTTGTATACGTTTTGTAGTTTTCATCATTTACATGTACAGTTCTCGGTAGTGGACTCAGACTTTTTGACCCCACTGTATTCGAAATTGATCTTAAAGTATTAAACTGTAAATATGTCTGTGTGTATGTATATGTATACGTTTAATGTATATATTTTGTAAATCATCTGCAATTGCTTTTCTATATTTCGTTCCTGATGTTTGAACTAAACTGCAATGGAATATGCTGTTTTTTTACCAATGATGTTTGGAAAGTTACGAAAAATTAAAATTAGTAGCAAGGATTGATGCTTTTCTGGTGCTTTATTTATCGCCTACTTCCTTCTCCAGAGCAGTACTTCCCCCTCTTTGAGTAGTCTGAATGAAACGGGCTCTGACATCTTGGGGGGGGATTGTGTCAGAGCTGCTGTTGACTTTTATTAAGGGGACTCAAAATCTGTCTGCTCCGGACTCCTCATCCAAGGCAAAGTTTGGGGTTAACATTGATGCAGAAACGAACATTGGAAAGACGTTTTCTAGACTGAAAGTTTGAGTGCCCAATGAGATGCTAACTCTTCTACAACAGGGGCTGCTTTCCTCAGGGTGGCGTTTAGATCCAGTCTTTCCTCAGATTCTGTTGCAATGCTCCAAAGGATCAGCAGATGGAAACATGTCCTCACCTCAGGGCAGGACGCTGGGTGGATGACGGGGCTACATGGATCCAGCCCCGGGTGATATCCATAGTGGATGCATGACAAAATCTGTGAGTAGAATTCCTTATCAAGATCCTTTCAGTGCTAACATTCATTTGATCTATAGGCATTACAGTATATTTTGTGGACTCCTTTAAATAATTACAATACACATTGTTGTCCTTATGCTTTAACTTTCAGGAGTATGGTTATGTTCCTGTAATTGCACATTTCTTGTTTTTTTCTTGTTTAGAGATTTAAAACCAAGGACAATTAAGCTACTAAGAACATCTTCTTTAGATTAGTGACATTCATCATCATCATCTTTATTTAAAGAGACTCTTGGTCCATTATTACAAAACATACAACACTCAAATACAAACTAAAAAAAGGCAGCCATACCAATGTTTCCACAGAGGTGACTGGTATCGTACAGCACTGAGACACGGATTTGAAAGCAGCATAATGACAGAGTTATGAGAAACATTCAATCGACAGATGAATTTGTACATCAGACCTCTCAAAAGAGCATGGAACGTGTTGACTCGTGCATTACAGAACATTTCACTTGCACTGCACCACCTTGGTTTTCTAAGCAGTATACGCAAACAGTCATTATATGCAACCTGGAGCTTCCGGAGGCTCGCCTTCTTATACTTGACCCACAAGGGGGCAGTATAGAGAGGAGTGCAATACGCTCTAAAGAGGTTCACCTTAACCTCATCTGAACACCAAGAGAATTTTCTAGCCAACATGTTGGCTTGTATATATAAGACACGCCGCTGTCTATACATGTCATCATCATCAGCCATTTCATCTGTGATGATGTGTCCCAGATACTTCGTGTTACAGCAAACAGACAGCACCTGTCCTGACAGATAGAATGTTGGAAAACAAAGGTTCTTATCCCCTTTTGCTCTACAGATCATTACAGCGCTCTTCTTAGCATTGTATTTAACGTCAAATTTGACTCCGTAATCAGAACAAACATTTAGCAACTGTTGAAAACCAGCACTGCTAGGAGAAGCAATTGCCAGATCATCGGCATACATAAGATGGTTTACAATCACATTACCAATCACACACCCTGTTTTACAGACACTTAAATCATCTGATAGATCATTCATATAGATATTAATTACATTGTCGACCTTGGTGGGAGAAGTAGTAATAGCACCGTGTAGCCATACTCTGTTACAAGTCAAAGTCCTGCATTTGAAATGTTACTTGAGTAAAAGTCCAAGGGTATTAACATATCAACTTGCCATTTCATAATGATTAACATTATATTATTGGATTATAATTACTGTTTTAATGTGTCCATCACTTTAATGTTGTAGCTGTTACAGATGGAGCTTTTTTAATTACATTACACAACACTGGGTTCTTAAACCTTTCATTAATATCATGTATTAATATTGTTTTATATTTTGTATTAATCTGAATCGTCAAGTAGTTGTGTTGTATAAAGTATTCCCTGTGAGATAAAGCGAAGTATAAAGTAAAGGGAAATGTAAAAACTAAACTCAGAACTAAAGTACACATATCCTAAAATTGCACTTTAGCAAAGTATTTTATTAAATGTAGTTACTATCCACCTCTATTTTTTGTTAGGACACTAGTATGTTTCGACTAAACTTTGTAAATGAAAACAACTAGAGATAGATAAACAAATGAGTAAAAGACCAAGGGGGAGTAATAGTAAGCAGTACTCAAGTTGTAAAAAAAAAAATAGCCAGGGGGGATGGTGGATTTTATCATATGGGGACATAATTTGTGCCGATAACCCGCCGAGGGTGGGAGACCAACCAGCATAAAGATAATTATTATACTCCTAAAACAACATGCATGTTATGGATGTTCAGATACTCCTTTCATTGCTCTTGACCAAGGCACCTCAGAATTAGAGTCGGTCCCCGGGCTGCCATGGCACCACTAACATTTAGGGTCAAATGCAGAGGACAATTAGTGCAAAATCTTTTTTTCACTTTAATTTAAAGGGGGGGAGGGGATACAAAAATGTGGTTATAATGGAAGTATATGGTACAAATCTTGTAGGTTAACAGTCCCTCATTTATTATTCAGATGGATCAACTGATTATACTAATAATAAAGTCAAAATAGTTTTTAGAATATTGAATTATAGTGTATTTTTTCAAAAAAGCAGTTACTGGTATACGATCAAAACTGGTATCTAAAGGGTTACATTTGTATCGTAATTAATTAAATCATTATGTAAATTCTTCATGAAAAATGTGAGGAAAAAAATTAGAAAAATATTGATCCGTCATCATTTTATTGCAGTTCAAATACAAATATTTTATGTTAACATTCCCAATGTTACTTTTTTTAACAGGGCATTAAGTGCAAATTGAAATTGTTTACAAAATATGAAAATATATTAAAAGATTATACAGATAATACAAAATAGGACCAATGTTGTCAATGGCTGCCTACTCCACTCTCCCCCATCTCATAGAAGTTTCCAAAGATTTTCATAATCATGCTTTTTGGTCTCAATTTTTCTGGCTTTTGCTTTCGGATTGTTAGCTAAGCAATGGCTTTGAAGCCAAGTCTTGACATATACCTCTGGTCTGAACTTGTTCAGTGGAGGGCCAACACTTGATGAAAAGCAAGGCTGACATGCTTTTTACCTCTAGGGAGCTTCTAGTTGTGGTTAAAATGTTCATCTGACTAAGACTAAACCCACGTTCACACTCAGCTGTGGAGATGACCAGAGTGTTCACTGCTTGAAGGAGGGGTTTCAGCTCTTCTGGTGCTGGTGGTATCATTTCATCAACAGTTTTGAGTCTTACCAGCTAGCCAGTGATGTACCTGAACGCGTTCAATGAACGATCGTTCAATGAACGATCGTTCATGAACGCGTTCATATTTTGGGTGAACGTGAACTGAACGTACTGTATTTCCGCTAGATGAACGTAATTGAGAACGCGTTCATTCTCAGCGCTGTATAACGGCGTTCAAAAGTGCGTTCATTCTCAGCACTGTATTATAACGGCGTTCAAAAGTGCGTTCATTCTCAGCACTGTATTATAACGGCGTTCAAAAGTGTGCCAGATTTCATATGCCTTTCAGCCGAAAACCCAGTTAAAACACACCGTAAACAGGCTTCAAAATAATGCGGAAAACCACCCAATCTGGCAACAGCAAGCTGCCTGTGACGCGTACGCGCCTGTCACCCCTGGCTGTCGCACTAAAATATAAATATACTAAATATATCAGACTCCTCACAACAAACAATGTGGAACCGCGGAACCGGCGAGCATTGAATGAATGAATGAATTAATTAGTATGGACGAAGCCGAGAGCAGCTGCAGCAGCACTCGCTCAGAGTGAGACTCTACGGCAGGGGTGGGGAACCTCCGGCCTCCGGCCGTATACGGCCCGCGAGACAATTTGGTACGGCCCTCGAGGTAATTTATAAACACACGCAAAAAATAAAAAAATGAAAGAAATCTAGACCGCAAAAAAATTAAACAAGCGAGTGCCTGTTTTTCCTGGCCAAGGTCAGGGTCCTTGAACACAACACGAGCCTAACGTGTCATCACGTGGTATATGTCTCGACTGACAGGGGTGCAGTTCTGACGGAGAGCACCAGAACGCCACTCCAGCACTTCAGAAATTGCAGTACCGATAAGTCCATACACATGCCGCAGTTTCTGGGTGTCTGTGTCTTTAGTTGAAAGCCCAGTGGCGATCTGCTCATCTGTCATACAGATCAGACAGTCAATAACTGTGTTGTTATCATTAGCATCTGGTTAGCTAGCTATGCTAACGAATATAAGAAGCTTTGTCTACAACCAGTGAGGTAAAGGCACATCTTTATATGATCATTATAGTTCTAAAAAAAATAAGAGAATAAAGTAAACAGGTATAAAATACTATATGACAGTTATTAATAAAGAAGAATACAGTTTGAAAGGGGAGTGATTTGTCAAATATCCATAAATTAAAAGAAAATCTGCTTACAGTTGTGTTTGGGTGTTGAGAGATGTGTCCATAGATCTCCTAATGTTGCTCTCAAAGTGCAACAAATCTTCCCAGGGGAGCATGCCCCCCGGACCCCTCTAGAGGAGGTTAGGTCCCCCCCACTTAAATCATGTTCACATGGATAGGAAACTAAATACATTTGCACACATCTTGTGTCCATATCTTTCTGTTTTGGTGGTCACGCCACACCCTGCACGTGCATGCATACGCGAGTCATGGTGAGATATCTGGATTAAGAGGTTGCTTTTTCTTTGCACAGAATGAAATGAATGGGCTGTGGTTTTAGTTTTTTTAAGCAGAGGTCAATAACTTGTACGGCCCTCTGAGGATATTGTAAACATTGAAATGGCCCATTAACATCGTACAGGAGACAAATAATAGCTCGCAGCAACGTATTGAAAAAAGAACTATGAACTATAAATTAGTTCATTTTTGAAACCATGAACTTTAGTTCAACATTTTGAATTATGAACTATGAACTGAACTAGTTCATTTTAAAATGTGTGAACTGAACTAGTTCATGTAGAAAGTGAACTTTCCCAACACTGCAGCTAGCTAACACGAGAGAAAAACGTATAACTCCAAACTAAGTTGTTATTGCTGCTTATGTCCATAGATTCCACCTTTGGTGACTAAAGTAGTGAGTAATGACTAAGATTACTGACTCTTGACTTACCTTGACTTAAATGTTATTTTTAGTATTTTTAAATATGAAGTCCCTCAGATCGCGTTGTCCTCCTGGTCGCTTGGCCATTGTGATGACCGTTACCTGCGCTTCTGGAATCGATCAAACAGGTGCATCACGGTGCTCTGGCGCCCTCTAGGGCACTCGCATAGTATAACGTCAGTGACTTGGTAAAAATGTCATTGCGTGTGTGCGTGCTCCCTCGCCCACAGTATTTTACTCAAATGCGCAAAATTAATGTTGAAATAGCAGTAATACCAGTGCCACGTTCATTGATCAAATTAAATAAGGGATGGAAAGGGGGAATGGCAGTTTTAGAAGGGGGATGATTTTGACCGTTTTTATTTCAGGGGGGATGCCATCCCCCCTCATCCCCCCTCAACTCGAGTACTGGTTGCAACTGGTTGCTGTGTGCAGTAAAATCGGATTATTAATGTTATGGGTGTTAAGTACCGAGAGATAGATTCACCTGTAGAGACATTAAGAAGAATACCACAACATAAGCAGAGTCAGGAGACACCATGATTGGTGGGGAATGTTTGCAGGCACCGACTACGCCCAACCGTTGTTCATTTTGGTCTCCTTACAGAAACACACCCATATCTACAGAACGCATTTGCTAAGTAGGTGAGAAAGATATAGGGGGGGTTCCAAATCCGGCAGCACCAACACCTGATCTGCTGGATTTTGAAGCCCCTCTTTAGTTTTTCACCTGCAGGGCCCAGAGTGAAATGCTTTTGTGAGCACAAACTAGAGGGGAACAGCAAACACCAGTGTGATTTTAGGGAGTCTGTGATTATCCTGGTCAAAATTACAGGGGGCGCTTCAAAATCCGGCAGCTCTAGCAACTGCACTGCCGGATATGGAAGCCCCTCTTTAGTTTTGTACCTGCTGGGCCCAGAGTGACATGCTTTGGTGAGCACAAACTAGAGGGGAACAGCAAGCACCAGTGTGATTTTGGTGAAGTTGTGACTATCTTGGAGAAAGATATAGGGGGGGTTCCAAATCTGGCAGCACCAACACCTGATCTGCCGGATTTTGAAGCCCCTCTTTAGTTTTTCACCTGCAGGGCCCAGAGTGAAATGCTTTTGTGAGCACAAACTAGAGGGGAACAGCAAGCACCAGTGTGATTTTGGTGAGTCTGTGAGTATCCTGGCCAAAATTACAGGGGGCGCTTCAAAATCCGGCACCAGTGTGTTTTTGGTGAGTCTGTGACTATCCTGGAGAAAGATATCCGGCAGGAGAAATACCTGCTCTGAACATGTTATGTAGAGAACAGTGCAGATCTTCCCTATTGACACCAGGATTAACCTAGTCTAAAATAAGGAACATTAATAGTGTGATAGAAAATGAAATGTAATGTAATAGAGGCACAGATATAAGATCAATAATACACTTTATTTTAGGGCACCTTTCAAAGCATTCAATGTCACCTTAAAATACAATTTAAAAAAAAAAATATGAGTGGCATTACAATACAAACATGTGTTGAGTAGGGATATATAAAAATGATATTCAAAGGAGCAATTCAAGTGAGTGAAGCCAGTTTGAACACATTATTTTTATAGGCTCGATTGAAAATAACACAGTGTCTGACATGATCATGTGATATCATTACTGTTATATCATTGCTTACTATTCGTGGTTATCAGACACTTATACAACAGAGAAGGTTTTAAGAAATAGGACTATTGACAAATCACATATTATCCTGTCATTGTCTGTTCTGTAGGAAGGAGGAATATAACAGAGTGGGATTATACACTCAAAAACGAGCCTCCTCGCAATTGTATGCACATTATTTATTCAGCCGTTTGCTGTTTAATCTGATATATCATTCAAAAGAGAGAAAAAAGCTTTGAAAAGGGTGAAAAAAACGGCGAACGCTCAATACAGGCGATGACGTCACGTTTGCGCGTCCCCACCATAGACTGTATTACCTATGGTTTGAACTAACGTAGCAACGGCAGGAACTGCTTCGATAGTGTTTTTGAGGAGATTTTTGATTACAGATTTGAAAACATTGTTGCTTGCTTTAAAATTCATTATGTCAAACCTTGGAAAGTATCTAGATATCCCCGCCCTAATGCCAAAGTAACTGGCAACTGAATATGTGTCGCCGTTTGATGTCTATGTCTGGACCGCTGCGTAAAAAGGAGGGTTTCTGCCCCATTACTTCTCTTCTTACTTCTATAAGAATAAAACACGGAGGAGGAGATCTCTTTTTCTTCCCCTCTTCTAACAGCCCAGCAGCTGATCTCAGAGCACGCTCCCATCTCCTGCAGGGGGGCGTGGTCAGCTGCAGCTCACAGAATCAGCCCCCTGCAAAAACAGCGCTGGAAAGAGCGAAATAAGGCATGGCTAAAATGCAGGATCTTTTTGGTATTTTGAAAAAAAAACTATATTTATATACTTTATATAGGTCGATACAGTAGCCCCTTTTTTTAAATAGTTTTTATAGGTGTTGCTATCTGTTTTGTGTAGCGTGGTTCTACAAGCAAGTCAATGCATTCATTGGGTGGTATCAGAGAGTTGCACCGGTCTGTAAATGCAATGAAAACAATTGGCCACAGCAAATCATTTATATTAAACATGTAATTTTTACTTTTGAATACTTCAGTACAAAGGATGTATTGAATAATTTAAGTGATATATGTGTACACATATAAATCATTAGTCAAAACAGGGCTACATTTGATTTCATTAAAAGGTATAATAAGTGGTAAACTGAAGTGCCGTTTGGGAGCCGAAAGAGCCGGCTCTTCTTGGTGAGCCGAGCCAAATGATCCAGCTCACCAAGAAGAGCCGGAATTCCCATCACTAGCTGACTTGTGAGAAATCTTTCCATTTTCGATCTGTGTTCACATACTGAGAATTATAACAACATTAGCCAAGTAACAGTTCACGCTTTAACTTACAACGACCCCTGATAGATCTCACGAGAATGTGTATAAATATATATAGATGCATTTTCATAACAAAACAATGGGGTTGCTAAGCCGTTGCTAGGCCAATTGTTGGAGTTGCTATAGCAATTACATTTCCATTCAACTCTCTGGTTGGTCTGGTGGTGTCTTGCCTTTGAATTCACTGAACACGGGAAATTACAATCCTGCCGTCAGTCCTGCCGTCCTCTCTAGTGTCATGATGAGGTTCAGGTAAAGCACGGTTAATGTATTATATGATTGACTCAATAATATAATAACATGTCTTTGAGAGTAGACAATGTAGGCATATTAACACAATTAATTAAACACACTTATCACGGCGACGGTGTACTGAGATTATTATTATTTTTTCATTTTTTTTGCTAGAGGGGCCTTAGTGGCTGCGGGGCCCTAAGCGGCCGCTTATGTCGCTTAATGGGTTGGGCCGGCTCTGACCGTATCGGTACAATGAGCGACATCTAGTGATGGATTTTGGAACATTGATCTGATTTGTCTCATGGCAGTTAGAGACAAACCAGGGGACTGTCCATTTGGTGTAGTATTTGATCTAATATTACATTTGGTTTATATATTAGTCACTTTGTTATGAAATGCCAGGTTTTAGGCCTTGATTTGAACATTCAATCTTGGAAATAAAAAATCCCCAGATTATTTGTTACGAGGGGGTGTTTGCCCCCTCGTATTTTTTATCAGCCCCCTCAGTCATTTAGTCCTGGAGCCGGGCCTGCTGCGGAGTGACTTGAGGTTACTTCACACACAGAACAACTCAGTTTTGTCTGCCCACATACATATTCAATAGTGGTTGAATACAAAGTATTAGGAAACACTTTATACTTACTGGACATGTTATACTCATTACATACTGTATATAAAATATGACCAAGAATGTGAGACAACTTTATAGAATTTCATATCACATCCGTTACTGATGCCATTTGTCATACTTTGTTAAACTCACAAATAATAAAGTTCCATAACTTCAGTTGGGAACAAAGACCACACCTTATCTCCCCAAGGCAATTTCCCATCCAATAGGTGTGTATGACCCTTTCTCCTGTCTGTTACTCCCTCTTTCAGCACAAGAACCAGAGGGGGATTCAATGGAGCCTGAATACCTGCACTGAGACCCTCACCCTGCACCCTGAGTCTCAACTCTCAGTGTTTTTCAAGCCTTTCCCTGTTTTTTTGTATTAAACAAAACATGAAGCTCTCCCAATGGTGTGGTTTTCGTTTTGTGAAAAAGTGCAAATGCAGTGTTTGTATATAATTACCTCACATATTTTTTTGCTGTTGGTCATGAAATTGCTCCTGCTGATTTGAGCCAGCCATTTTTTCCTCCGCTCTGTGTCAGTGGGGAAGACGTACATTCGTACTCCTTTATCGGAGTGATTGGAGCATCCCCAGGCAGCACAGCAAACCATGGTGGCGACTAGGAGGCAGCACAGCAAACCAGGACAACACGGAGGAAAAGGCACAGACAAACTGCATGATATGCTATTCAATGTTTATTGAATTCCATGTATTTGCAATGAATGTTCCTAAAACAACACATTTAACATCATCATCATGCTGCTGCTGCTGCTGCTGCTGCTGCTAGTCACCTGTCGGTCTCCTGTCCTTTCTGAAAGCCATAAAGATGACATTAGTCATTTAGATAACTTGTGTCCTCAATTACCATGGGATTACTGAAGCTACCATGAATTTAAGAAAATGGTAGAAATTAATCTAATCTGAATTTTAAAGCATTACTTTAGATCCCCTCCCTCTAAATATATCAATAAACATTAGAAAGTGATGCTCCTGACTACCATACAAGTTTAAGAAGATAATATTGGTTTGAAAGAATTCAAAGCTATAAATAAACAACAACAGGCTCTTTAACCAAGGCACTGTTAGTAACATGTAAACTAGTTGTTCACACTAATCCTAATATTATCACTTAATATTAGCAAATTCTATTTTATTTTTGAAAACATATTGATGTAAATACATACACATATCGATTTGTTATAAATATTGCAAATCAAATCCTTTATTCACTAATAATTACCAAAAATCGTAGTTCTATCTCCTGTTATCAATGCATTCACATTGCCCGCCATGAACTTCCGGGGAACGATCCTCGTCTCCATGAACCACGTGACGATAACCGTTTTTGGACTTCCGTTGTCGTAACTCTTCTATCTACACGTATATGGCGCTGGGGCGGGCCATTCTGCACATGCGTTAAATGCGTTAAATATTTAACGCAATTAATTCAATAAATTAATTACCGCCGTTAACGCAATAATTTTGACGGCAATAATCTATATACATAATATATACATAACTATATATGTCACTATATCTTTGTTGTTTATCTGAAGGACTGATAAACAAAGAGGTGCTGGTGGAAGGCTAAGGATTTCCAATGAGGCACAGGAAGCAGCAGTTACAAACTGGGTTTTGGAAAACAATGCCATCACACTTGGAGAGATCCGAAGCATAGTAACTATGTGCTGAGATGCATGTTGCACAATGTTATTTTTGAATAAAATGTGATTTCTTTCAACAACTCATTTGTATTTCTTCATTTACTGTATTTCTGTAAACTCAAGCAATCTTTCTCTGCAGAAACCTCTATGTACTGAGCATAGTCCATAACAGATGGAAGTGCTTTAGAGTACGCTCAGCAGTGTGTAGTTGGGTGGTCAAACGATCTCGTGTTATGAATGAAGTGTTATATTTGGTGCTAAATTTTGCATTTGGTAAGTGTTTATGTAGTTTTGAGTGCAGTTCTTCATTTAGCAGGAGAAATTAGGTGTTTTGCACTTTGGGTGTGTGGTTTTGTGAATTGTGTTTAGTGTTCTGAGAAACTGAGCAATTTAAAAAAAAATGGTGTTAGCAATCGAGAAAAACTGTAATATAGGATTTCTGTGCCATAATGGTAAACTCTGAATATTTTGTACAAGCCCCTTAGAGTTTTTCATCAAATGCCTTCTGTGTTTTGTTCATAATTTACATTCAGCAACTACTCCTGTGTGCATTTGGCGGTTGAGGATTTCATCCTGTTTGAAAATAGATTGTTTCTGATTGAAAAGCACAGCAAGAAGTTGTCTTTGGTTTTGAATTACATACATGATACTTGGACCTATTTCAGATCAAGTGCATTCTGTTTATTCAGATGGAACTGACTGATGAATTCATAAACGCAGAGCTTTCAAACACATTTTTGCAAATAGGTAAAGATAAATGGTTTCATACAAAAAGATGACTCCTAACACAAGTTACAGGTAGACTGAGAGTTGTGGAGACCTACATCTTAAGAAATCTGTCAAATTTGGAGATATGCAGTCTATGCAAATTTTCATCCACAGCAATAACGTTGAACACAACTATGCAAGTGATAGCCATAAAACCGAACAGATGAAGACGCTCACGTTGACTTAAACTCAATTATTTATATTCATTCTTGACCAGTATTGAACAGCCTATGAAAACCAATTGACAGTGAGACAGTGAAAGTTTCATTTTCAGTGCAGTTAGTGTTACATATACACACGTTATAATGATAACTCTTCAAAGGTTTTACATTCATTCATCGGAGCAGTCCCCGCAGTCTTTGCCCTTGCCTGTCTTCTTGTGGTAGCAGTTGTTGGCAAGAGAAATCACACAACGAGAAAACTCTCTGAAATCGATCTCTCCATCACGTGCCTGCTTCTCAAATCTTTTAGCTTTGATTTTGTTCTGAAAAAATAATAATATTACTGTTAAAATCATGAAACACACCTGACTAATAAAGAAGAAGAATTGTTCATCATGTGTGAGTATGTTGAGGTTCTTACTTTCATCTCAGCGCATTCAATTTCTTTATCCACCATTGTCATCAGCTCCTCCTTGCTCAACTTGCCATCAGCATCAGAGTACTCCACGTACAACTCCACCATGTTTTTAATGATTTCTTGCAGACGAGACATGGCTGTATCTGTACAAAAAGACAATTCAATATCAAAACAGATGACACTTAATGTATTTCCTTTTACAAAACATACCCACTAATATGTTGCTTTCCAACAGGACTCACCTTAGAGTTGAGGTTCCCAGGTAGAGAGAGTTCACGTCCGTGTCACTAACTTGGTCCCAGATGAGACATATGTTGGACTGAGGGGAAAGCCTACTTTTATAATGGTGTACACACCCATGAATGACCAGGCAAAAACACTTGTACACTAATGTATGTTCTCCCAACAAACCAGTTTCACCAGTGTGTTTGCAATACTGCATACCTATAGATCATGGGTGTATACATGTTTGTGTTGCTAAGCTTTTGTTGACATTGTCTAACTGTGTGTGCAGTACATTGATGTTCGAAGTGTTTTGGTTACAGGTGGAGCACATTTAAGATTTGTAAAGCCTAACCTATTGTAGAGAAGCATCTATAAATGGAAAGCTATACAGTATTCCTGCCTGAAAATGTCCCCTCCCACTACGAAATAACCAATAGTTATGTAATTGTAACTAAACTTCTACACGACAGAGAAATATAATTATTCCTGACAATAATAGATACTGGTCTCAAGTAACTGATTTGAATCCATGGTAAGGTTTTGATCCTTTGTAAAACCTAAAAGTTATATTATTGGTCATACAGCTTCCCAATTCTCATCAATTTTGTCATTATCAGTTGTTGTTTCAATTTGTTTTTTATTCAGAACACGCAACAAATGCCTGTCAGCCCGACCTTGGAGCTGTTGCTCTCCCTGAAGTTCTGCCATTTTTGCCACTTTTGGTGTATTTTGTGGAGGTTTTTTCATATGCGCTACAATAATCTAAGCACTGAGGGTGTGTGCTGTACAAATTGTAGAGAGACGAATGTGTCATTTGTATTCTTCTGCTTTGTAAATAACATTTCCTTGATTTCAACAAAAATGTTCTGATTATCCCCACAGGGCAGATCAGTAATCACAATACTACACAATAATGCGTGAACCACGATACACTTTTTGTATTGAGTATTTCATTTGTATGGCACAAAAGGACAAGGGAAGCTGCTCTGTGGTGCGTAGGTCCGTTTTATTCCATGAATCACTGTTTTTTTCTTTGTGCAATAGGTGTCGACAGATGTCAGACATTGTGTCTGCTTTTGAAAAAAAAGGAGTTCTCATTGAGTTAGGGTTGTGGGTAAAAAATGCTGAGTCATACAATGGAAATGGCAACTGGAACTGGACACACACAAGCAAGAGGTCTGACCATTAGACAATGCTAACATTTTGGCAACAACTATTTTCTGGTCTTTATCTGCATTTGAAAAACATTAACATCACCCTGAAAATGAAGTCAGAAACTCAATACCATCATAATATGTCAATTTAAAATGTAGAATTTGCATTTATGATACTGTCTCACATCCACACACCGGTTTGAGTTTATTTGCATCAATTAGTTTGAAAGCACCGGGTGGCACCGTTGATTGTGGTGTTTCTTTAGGGAATTTCCAAATAACAAAAGGGGTCGTATACTACAGTATACCAAATGTTAAGAGACAGTTAGGCTATATAAATCAAACTTGATTAATTGACAAAGGTTCTCAACAATAGGCCCCACATGGCAGCTACTCAATAGAAAGAAGGATTTTATATTCTAAATGATGATGTAATCTGCCTGTAACCAAAACACTTCACACATCAATGCATGAACTTGTATACAGGATTGTTACAATGTTATAGTCTATCCCTTAGTCTCTATGGCATAAAAGGACAGGCCAAGCCGGTGTGTGGGGAGTAGCTCAGAGTTTTATTATACATGAATCGGCTGATGTTTTTTAATTTAATTTTACAATATGTGTCAGACATTCTGTTAAAACAAGATTTGAAGGTAAAAAAAGGCTGATTCATGCAATGACCTTGCAAAATGTTGTATGTAACATGGCAACATAGTTATTAATCTAGAATTTGAGAGTAATTCCTTAAATGTAAGCTTTATTCTGTGCTACTGCAGACACTAAAGATACATCCTGTAACGTACTTATGTTAGATTAGATTGATTTATTGTTGTCATTGTACAGAGTATAGGTACTGAGACAACAAACTGGATATAAACACATGCACGTTGTTTTGTCTTAATTCTCTGTTCATTCACTTTGTTTTAAATTACATTACGTTTTCTTTAAACTTTTAAAAATCAATCAACACTGTCGATATGTTTCAGGAATCTGCTATCGTTAAAACTGTTGCATAAAGAAATCCCTTAAAATTAAGTAAGAACCTCAAAACCATCATGTTTCGAACTAAAACAAACAAATGGCATTTATGAACCGGCCTTCACTGACAGGTGCTACTGCTACATCCACTCAAGCATGTTTCACTTTAAAAGTTGTTTGCAAAAAAGAGTCCATCCAAAAATGACCAAGACAAATTATAATATAAATGTTTATGTTTTATGATCTTCTTTGTCTTTTAATGGCAATTGCTGCGTGTGTAAAAGTATTTGCTCTCACTCATTTCCCATTTATTTGCAGGGAACCCCCTGTTTTATCCTATATGCTTTTATTTGTTTGAAAGCACCACCTTAATGAACCGAAGGATTAGTTCATTGTTATGAAATGTATAACCATACACACAAGGAATATCTTTACTTCCTCAGCCAACAATATAGAAACCATGTGTTCTACTTCTAAAACGTCTTGGAAACACACTACATTTGAATTTTGAAATAAATGTTTACCTTTAAACTCACTGACAGTTCACGAGGACAGGACCCAAGAGATGGGTGTGGTCACAACTTGAAGTGATTCAAAGGTTATACATCATAGAAATACAACAATATTGAATCACTGAATGTCCCCTATGTTTACATTACACTCTGCAGCTATCAAAGGCTTTGGAACACAAACTTTTGTAAATATTAAAATAACTTATATTGAGAAAGTATGATTTACCTTTGCCACAACATGCGTTAAATAATGAAAAACCTATTTGGATCAGTTGTTGTTGATTTGTCAGCCATCATTTTATAAGCTAATCACATAAATGATCAGGTGGTTTTATGAAGTCACTATTTGAACAAATTCCCTTTTGAGATTTAATTTCTACACGTTATTGTTTGTCTATTTGTTTTGCTTTTGGATGTTGCTAGGCTCTGTTGGACACTAATAGTAAACCTGCATTGCCTGTTTTGATCGCTCAACTGTTTTATTCCGGCAGCCAAGTGAACCATGTTGAACCATTGTGCTAGACAACAGCCTGCATTAGGTTCTGTAAACCGCCTTTTTTTTAACCAATCACAAGAGCCTCATGGAAACAAACGAGAACCATTAGAAAGGTGTGTTTGCTGATAAACCAGATGGGAGTGAGTTAACACTTTGTGGAGACAAGACTATTTGTGTTACGGTGGAGCGAAGGAAGCAGGTAGGACCCAAATGCAGATTAAAGTGAAAATAATTCCTTTATTTCAAGGCTATATATTATATAATATATATATATATATATATATATATATATATATACACAGGCAGAACAGAACACTCACCGAGGACAAGCCAAATCACAAGACGAACCGACATTGAACACTGGGAGACAGTGGAATTTAAACACAGGGTAACTAGACACAGGTGGGAACAATCAGGGGTGGGGCCAACACTGATGAGCACAGGAGACACACAAGGAGTGACAGGTGAAAACAATCAGACAACTAGACACACCAGGGAACTAACGACGGGAGGAAAAACACAGGGAAAAGGACCAGACAATATACAAGGAGGAAAATACCCATAACCAGACATACAAAACTACAAACGTGACAAAACATGAGAATCCTGACAGAACCCCCCCTCAAGGGACGGATTCCAGACGTCCCTAAAAAAAAACCCCCACAAAAGTCCAAAACCTCAAGCAGGGTGGGTGGAGGGGGTCCGGAGGAGGGACGCAAAACTAGGGCCACCAG